>NC_056745.1:568478843-568706343 GCF_019279795.1 Protopterus annectens
ATTTAACCATCTTTTACTTGGTAATGAAAAGCAGAACTGGCCAGAATAATACATCATGATGGCAGCATTAGGAGGCTTGTTCCCTGCTACAGCAACGAAGAAGCAAGCAATACTTCATATTGCTATGTAGTTCCACCTACTGCTAGCAGTAAATCAAAGGCAGGACATTGCATGCCTTGAACTGTAACTGCAGCTATTAATGGCTAGTGGAAAGAAAATTGGCAAGCATTGTCACCTCACAGTAAGACGCTGTCGGGTTCGATTCTCAGCTAGAGCGCCTTCTGCGTGGAGACATGTGTGAATGGGCGTACCTTCGTTGAAGGTTGTGTGTCAGGGCTGGTAACTCGGCACGTAAAAATCAATTACCAATCATTAGCAGACTGGAGTTCTGCTGTGGCGACCCCTAACCGGGAAAAGCCGAAAGACACAACAATACATTTTTTTGCAGTACACAATAGCAAGGGCTGCAACTGCTACTCCTCCATAAGAAAAAAATAAAGATATTTAAGACAAAACATATATGTAGCAAACACTGTTAGCAGAATGCCTACCTACAACATTGAAATACTTCACTTAGGTTCATAGGTAAATACTAGGCTAGCTGCCCACATGGAAATGCAGTCTTACTGCCTTCTTTCAAGGAAGTATTAAGAAAAGTTCAAGGCTTAATGTTCAAAGCAGGCAAAATACTAGCTCCCGATAAAATGAGAAGACAAATGCTTTCAAGCATGCACATATCATATTTGGTCTGCCTGCCTCCTAACCCAAACAACAAAACAGTTGCCTTCTATGCAACTTGGGAGGAAAGGAGAAATAAAAATTGCTGCAGCCATAAATTGTATGGTATTGTTGTCATACATGTGCAAAGCATGCATCCTCATAATTCCTATCCTCCAAAAGGCAGTCACCTTCTGAGTACTACCCTGAAGGTAGATTGCAACAAAAGTATAAGAACAAATGCCCACAGTAATATATTTTACCTTGTTGTTGTTAACTATATAAGCATGCCTCCTTTCCCTTACCCTTGAAAGATAGCCACCCATATACACACAGACACACACACACACACACACACACACACACACACACACACACACACACACACACACACACACACACACACACACACACACATAACCATCAACTACAATCACTTTGTTGATTGTGTACTGTTTAGCTGTTTGACTGAGATCATATGGATGAAATAATAACTAAATAAATAGCCACAGTAATATGTTTCATCTCATTGCTCTGAGACAGATATTGTAAAACAACCAAAACGCTCACCCCATACACAGACTTGCTTATAAACAGCATCTTATTTATTAGCTACGAACACCTCAGATGCATAATTATGATCAAATAAATAAGTGTATAATTGTCACAGTAATATCTACATTTCTTTGCTATCAGACACATGCAGTACAACCCATGACAACTCCATGCACCCTTACACATAAACATGCTAACCAGTTGTATCCAGTTTACTTGTTGCGTACACCTCAGATGTATAATTGTGATCATAAGAATGAATACATAAGTAATAGCCACAGTAGTATCTTCCTCTGCTTGCTGTCAAATGCATGTAGTGTTACCCTGATACATCCCCACCCACAGCAGCACATATTCACAGAAACACACACACGCACACACACACACACACACACACACATGCACATTTCCCTCATTCAAGTTTACTTTCTTATCTGTGTCTTCTCTAACTGTGATCAAATGAATAAATATATGCAGAAATAATAGCCACAGTTATGTTTTCAGTTTGTCACTCTTAGCTCCATACAGTGCAATCCATTACACACTCATGAGTATACACACATACACACATGTGTGAGTGCCTATCAGTTGCATCCAATTTATTGGCTGTGTGCACACAATATTTAATTTTGAACAAATGATTGAATGAATATATTTATAAACAGCATCTACACACAGCAATAGTATCTTCAGCTTGCTGCTTTCAGACCTATAAAATACAACAGATTATCCCATGATTGCATGCATGCAAATGCACACATACACACATGCATACACACACACACACACACACACACACACACACACACACACACACACACACACACACACACACACACACACACACACACACATAGCTGCAGACAATTTGGAGGGTCAGCAGTTCCCTTATGGTGTTAGTAAACATACTGTGGGCTTTAAATATAATGGAATAATGAGTTTTGGGAATAAAGCACCTTTCATTCTTTCATGGAATTGCTTTGCTGTGGATCTTTAAAACTTTAAAATAAGGGAATGCACATGTTCCACTGTGAAAACTACAGTGACTAAAAAATGTACAAGGTCAAGGTAAAAGAAATTTGTATAATACATTGAGGTTAGCAGTTTAATGAAACAGTAACCTGATTACAATAAATCTTATTCCTTTATCTTGATCTGGTATGGATTTTTGTCAGGAAATTTCTTTCTCCTATACTATCTTTAATATGAAACAGAACATTTGGAAAAAGGGAGCCTCAAAATAGATACTGTAAGTTGCCCACTATGGATTCCTTACAGCAGTTAACTATCCCTCCATTTCTGTTGACGCTTTTAGTACTGCTTTATCTACTCCTTATTCACAACCCCCTGTGCCAAGGAAACCAGACAGACTTTATAAGGTGCCAGAATCTCAAACATTTCAGAAAACCCATTTTTGACCCAGCTGTTATTTTATGTTTGCTACTGTTGTTGATGCCGTTGTGTATTGCTTACATAGTGCAATTTCTACTATGCATTGTTTGCATTCATTCCTGCCTATATATATTGTTTCATATATTTCAGTGTACTAATGTACCTAACCTCCTGATATATAACATGTCAGAGTGTAACACAGACATTGATAAACTGAGTGCACAAAATAATTTGTTTTCCTTACTAAGGTACCCCTGGACTGTATCCTGTTTCAGGAAACACATACAATTTCAAGCTTATTTTTCTAGCAGCAAACTAGGGGCTCCCATCTTCTGGGCATCGCACCTTGTCAGTTTTCAGAAAGATACAGACAAAAAGCTTTAGATGAACTGCTGTATGCTTTCTCCGACTGCATTTGATTTTGGATTGGAGTTATTCATTTAATGTTTGGATACTGCCATTTTTTTTTTGCTCTTATATCACAGTTTGTTGGAGTTTTAAAAGTTCTTGGCTAGTAACAGTTAGAAAACAATTCATTTTCCATTCCTGATCTAGCTAATTAGTGGGATGTGCTGAGAAACTGGATTTATTTAGCTGCAAGCATTTAGTTACATTATTTAGAGAAAGTGCTGAGTGACTCTGCTGTTGTCTGACTGCATTTGATTATTGCACCCACCTACCCCATCCCTATTGTGCTTTTAATTTTGGCAGCTTTTCAGCTATCAACCTCTACTATAAATATGACTTTGCAGGCTCCTCACAGTCTCACCTCATCTGCTCATTCTAATAGACATTGAGAGATGAACTGGAAAGACGCTCCGCTTAGACTCTTCCCTTAGACTGTTATGTTATCTTCTGTTTCATACCATCCCACTCTCTTTAGTACACACTGCAAATTTGAGTATTAATCATCTTTTTCCTTCTGACTTTTAAAATCTGAAATAAGTGGGACAAGGCTACCACTCACTGGTGAGTTTAGGAACTGCTGCTCAGGAAACCGTTTCTGTTTAGCTCCTGGTGACAGAAGGAATAGAGTGACAGTATGTCTTAGCAATTCTAGAGGTAAGTATTCACTAGAAAGCTTAAAAATAGCTTCTTATGAGCCAGTTTAGGATTAATGGTATTGTTTTGCTCTTAGTGAGAGAAGGAGCAGATGGTCATTGGTTTTTGCTGGTCTCTGATAGGGAAGTGTGTATGGAACCTTACTGGGTGAGTTTTGTTAAAAATCTTCAGGGCCTCTGTGCAGCTTAACCTTCTGTTGTATCCAACTAAAATAAGGCAATGGCAAATGTACTGAACCCATAAACATCTGGGCTATTACTGCGTCTGAAGAAGCAGGTTGGGACTAGTGCTATTCTTTTGCTTCTGCTGAGAGGGAGTAAAGTCCACTTTCAATCATTTTAGAGTACTCTTGTTTTGCGTCTGTATTTAAACTGATGAATTATGCATCCCTGCCTATTTTAAATCCTTGTTGCTTGAGTTACTGTAAGTTGATTATTTTCTGAACTTTCAGCTTGAATTACTGTTTAAGCTAATTATCTACTGGACTTTCAGACTCTTTCAGCCATTTAAAGTTAGAAGATTTAGGTCTGCAGTCTACTGGAGAGTAGCCTGGTATCATTGTGTGCTGAAAATTACTGACAAATCTTTAGTGTGTACTTACTGTGATTGGCCAGAAGGCTGTTTTGCTTGTTTACTGGTTTTCTCAGCTGGTGTCAAAACATCATGTTCGTGCAAGGCTTGATATCATGTAGCAGTAGTTAGCAGTGCCCTGTATCAATAGTCATTTAGAATTGAAATTTTCCAATAAAACTACCTCTAAAATGTCCTCAGTACTCAGTAGTTATTTGCTCAAAGAACAACTAGTTTCCACCACTCCACAAGTTTAGCCTTAGTCTTGATTCTCACCCAAGGTAGCTAACTGTTTACCCCTCTTGTACCATCCTCTTGTAGATCACCTAATAAGGATCTATAACCATGAATATGTACTTTCTTACTGTCTCTGCAGGAAGTTTGGTGGATCTTGAGGCAATGTAGCAATAATCTCATGTTTACTGACAACAAACCCGTAAAGAAGCTGATAAAGTATGCCAGAGATGTAATCACACAATGTCACTGGAGGCAAGAATCTTGCATACATGCACACACAATGCCAAATATGTTGTCAGAAGTACAGACACTACACCCACCACACATACATAGTGTGGACCAGACCCACATATGCTGAGGCTCTTAAATGTAATTCCTAAATGCCAAAGGCCTTCCAGACATTGCACTTACAAGTCGTATTCTCAGAAAACTCAAAAGCATTTTACCAAAACAACACTCAGTATGAGACATACAGCTACATCTCATGGTATCTCAACTTGTAAGCTTATAAGGCAAATCACCACACAACCTGATATTTTTTTGTCACAGGACACTACATTATGATACACACAGATGTCCCACTCACATAGGCTGAGCAATGAGCGAATCATTGTCAATTGCCTATCAGGGGCCAGGATCTCCCATATCATGCATGCACTCAGGTCGCTGAACTACAAGTGCCCGTATGACTCAGTTATAATCCATGTGGATGCAAATTACCTGAGATGTACCTCCCTGGACTATATGAAGAAAGACATAATGGAGCTCTCAGACTATGTGTCCCAGGGTGGTATGAGCCAAACATTGAGCAGTATTCTATTTTTTTCGAGGATAATGAATAGAAGATAATTGACTTTAACAGTTGGCTTAGGTTTTGGTGTCATTCAAAGGTGGTACAATATTTTATTTATTTATTTATTTTATTTTACATTTGTTAACCGGGCTGGTCTAGCTGGATACATATCCGTTTTCAGTAGAGGCCCGAGGAGAAAAGCTCCAATACACAATGGAAGTACATATTTAAATTACAAGATTCAAAGTATTGTTACAAAAAAGAGAATATAGCTTACATATGTAGGAATGAAAATTTACATAGATGTTATATAAGACAAAAGGACAGACAGGAAGTTATACACAAAACATTGATTTCGTTAATGATACTGGAAAATAGACTGAAATCAGAGATTTTCCTTATTACTAAAAGGAAAGAGAGATTTTAGAGATCTGCAATTAGGGAAATGGGCTAGGGATATGGGACTAGAAGTTATGAGATATGTAGTTAGTCAGGTTCTCGACATGGGCATGTCCATTGTGTGGAGAGATATTCTTTAAGGTTAGATTTGAACTGATTGAGTGAAGTAGTAAGTCTAAGGTTGTTTGGCAGGAGTTCCACTGCTTGCCAATGGAATTGGCGTAAAGGGCATCCCCACCTGAGTTTTTTGCTTTAATGGTTAGGATCTGGATGCTGTTTGATGATCGGAGACTGTTGAGGTTAGTATATGGAGTCAGAATTTTGCACAGTGAGGAGTTCTATCAGGATGGTTGATTATTTTATAAGCTTCAAGAGTTGGCTAAGTTTGAGGAGATTTGGCAGTTCCAACCAGCCAAGTTTTCGCAGATTAAGGCAATGATGGGTTCGATAAGGGGAACCTGTAATAAATCTGGCAGTGTGGTTGTAGGCAAGAGAGAGCATGTTAAGTTCACGTTTATTGAGAAAAGAGAGGATCGTGGAAGCATAGAGGAGGGAAGAGAGGAGATGGGTGCGGGCAATAGTTAATTTGGTAGTGGGAGTTAGGAAGTTTTTAATTCTGTACATAGATCCTAGTTTTTTGTTAACAGACTTTACTGTTTGGGTAATGTGTATGTCAATTTGAGCTTATGATCAATAGTGACACCTAGCAGTTTGGTACTGGTGACAGGGGTTATGAGGGTCCCATTATTGGATTTAATATGAAAGGTTATGTTGTTAGTGTTTGGGAGTTCTTTGCCTAGAGGTGAGAAGACATTGGGGAAGAAAAGTAATAGTTTGGTTTTAGCTGGGTTAAGTAGGAGTTTTAAGTCAGTGAACCATTTTCAACTAGTGAAAACAATGTTGTGTGGTCATTTGGAGATTCGAGAGGGAGACGTCGGAGCAGATTAAGGTGGAGTTGTCGGCATATTGTATGCAGGTGGATTTAGGGATGACTGATTGAAGGTCATTTATGAAGATGGAAAACAGAAGTGGGCCCAGTATCGAGCCCTGAGGAACACCTATGGTATTAGGGAGCAGTCCTGATATTCTGTTTTGCCACAGGACAGCTTGTTGCCTACCAGTGAGGTAGGCATTGAACCAGTTTAGTGCTGGAGTGTCCAGATATAGGGTTTCAAGGATGTTGAGAAGGAATTGATGATTGACCATATCGAATGCTTTTGATAGGTCCAGAAAGAGGGCAGAGGATATGAGTTTGTTATTACGATTGTTGTTGATTGAGTCAACAAAGGAAAGGAGGGCAGTAGTTGTACTATGGTGTGGGCGAAAACCATGCTGGGCATTGGACAAGAGATTATTAGAGGTCAGATAGTGAAGAAGTTGTTTGTGGATGCATCTTTCCATGATTTTCGCTATCGGGGACAGAATGGCTATTGGTCTATAATTTGACGTTTCTTCCAGGAGGTACCTCCTTTGTGAAGTGGAATGATATAGGATGTCTTCCAAATAAAGGGAATGTTCATCTCAGTTATAGTTCTATTTATTAGGATTGATATCGGGTAGGCTATTTCATCAGACAATTTGTAAGAATTCCAGGAAGGTGGTCAGCCGCTAGGGTGGTTGGTTTGAGTTTTTTTAGGAGGGAGCGTACATAGGAGGAAGAGACTGGCTTTAAATTGAAGGGGGTAGGGGTGTCAAGATGCAGTTTAGCAGCAGGTGGGGAAGTGGAGGTAAGGTGACTGGCTAGGGTTTGGATAGTCTCAGTGAAGAAGGAGTTAAAGGTGTTGGCTACTTCTTCTTGGCCTTTCTCTAACAGTTTCTCAGGGGTTGGGGTGGAAGTTTTGCCTGGGTGCAGAAGGTTGTTAAAACCTGCCCAGAATTTCTTTGGGTTGTTCTGGTGTTTTTGCTGGAGGCTGCAGAAATATTGTTTTTTGTCTTGGGTATTTGTCAGCCTGAGAGCATTATGGATGACAGAACATGCTACTTTGCCAGGGATGGTCTGTACCTGTCCCCTTGTAGACCTTTTAATATTGTCTAAAACCTTGTCCACACCCATAATGCATTATTGAAGCATTGTCACCCTGATAAAGCTTCTGACATAGCAAAACCAACCTAAGAAAATCTAAAGGTGTTACTGATCAATGCCAGGAGTCTAAACAAAAACTCCACTCCCTACAAGTGCTCCTCACCCTGGAGAATGTAGACATCTGTGCAGTTACTAAGATGTGCAAACTAGGAGCCATAATCGAAACTCCTAACGATGTGGACATCCTACAAAAGGGCCTCACTGAGAAAGATGCCTGGTGTCAAAACCATGGCCTTAAGCTAAATGCCAAAAAGTGTATTGTCATCCTTTTTGGTAAAAACTCTGTACCCATGAACTACCACATAGGCAGTAGTCTACTTAACACCAAATGTGTTTTAAGAGACCTTGGGACACAGGTGGACAGTAGTCTCTCGTTTGATAATCACAATGCCATAGTAGTCAGGAAATCCTTCTACATGGCACACCTCATCACAAAAGGTTTCTCATCCAGAAAAAAAGAGGTAATTGTTCCACTCTGTAAACCAACACAAAATAAAATACTAAATAAAATAAAAATACTGCAAGGCTGAACAAAACACACCACTTTAGCGTAGAACAATATTTAATCACCACTTTTGCCAAAACAGACTTCCTCAGAAATACAAAACACACTAAATAACACACAATATATGCACTCTAAAAACAATTGAATTCAATTACTATCAATTCTATATAATTCAAGCACTTAAAAGGGTAATACTTAAAAAAACTCATTGGACAACATTAAACCTGTTTTTGTTAACATACACCCTACGGTCTTTTAAAAAGCATTTGATATTAATGGCATCATTCAAACCAGGGGGCTGGTCATCTTTTAATTTAATCTGCCACCTGGTTTCTCTCTGTTTAAGATAATTCTTAAAATTGCTCCCTCTTAACTTCAGATGACCCTGTTCTAAAATGGAAAACAGAAATGTTTTAAAATTATGACACAATACTGTGTCTATATAGTGCGTTGTTCGAATCTTTATTTTTGATATCATACATATGCTATCTAATCCTTGTCATTAAATGTCTAGTGGTCATGCCGATGTAAAAAGAAGGACATGAACTACAGACAGCAATATATATCACCCCCACACTTTTACATGAAAAATAACTAGAAATAGGTATAGTATATGGGAGATGTGATAAATATATTAATGGACCCCCCCAAAATATATCTACACACACTACATGTGAAACATTTATGCATACTTTTAGTCCCACTTGGACCAGTGGTGTCAGCAACAAAAATGTTCCTACCATTCTCAAGTAGGCTCTTTAAATTGGAGTTTTTCTTATACACAAAATTAGGATATTCCCCCACACTGTTAAACAAATCATGATTGCTCTTCAATATTTTCCAGTTATCAGATATTATTTTCTTAATAGCTGGAACATAACTAGTTCTAGGTAAATTAAAACTTAGATGTCTATCACCACATAATATATTCTTGGGGGCTAGAACAAGGGCTTTTATAATAATAGGTGGATATCTATCCTCTCTCCCATTTCATACATACTGTATTTGATCATCCAACAACTTTTCATCGTACCCATGTTCCAAAAATAAGTTTTTAATATATGAAAACTCAATATGTAGATGTTCATCATCACTAGTCATTCTACTAGCACAGATGAACTGTCCTTTAAGAATGTTTTTTTTTTTATATGATTTGGGTGTTGACTAGAAAAATGCAAATAGCCATTCATAAAAGTAGTTTTTCTATGAATACTACTACTAAATATATTGTTGGAATAATCCCACTCCAAATGGACATCCAAGAAATTAACGGATGTACCAACATCTCCCATCACAAATTTAAGGAAGGGAGAACTAGAGTTAATAGTTCTTACTAAAGCATGTACTGTATCAATATTCCCTTGAATCACAAAGACCAAGTCGTCAATGAACCTTTTATAATATGAAACCTGAAAGTGGTGGAAACAAGGTTTAAAAATTCCTGTTCCCACCACCCCATCACAATATTGGCATTAGAGGGGGCCACTGCTGACCCCAAGGCTATACCTTGAATTTGTTTGTAATAACAATTATTTAAACAAAAAATAATGATAATTCAAAATGATGTCCAACAAATTGCAATGAAAATTCATAACATTATTTTCACAATTGGTAAACTTATTGAGATACATTCTAACATATTCCACCCCATCTCATGGGGAATGCATGTATATAAGGATGTAACATCTAACGTAAAAATCAAGTATTTATTGGGGTCAAAGCTCATATGCTCATTGAACAATCTAAAACTATCCAAAAAATTCCACAAATTCTTAAGAAAGGATTCCATTTTATGAACATATGGTTGTAAAAAAGAATCCACCAGCAAAGAAATACCCTCCGTAACATAGTTGGGTGCAGAAATAATAGGTCTGAAAGGGGGGGGTCTAATAAATCTTTATGTGTCTTCGGAATACCAAATAACGCACCAACTTTAAGATTCTCAATACTACAAAAATTATACATAGGCTGACTCAAGTCGCTAGCCAACAAACTATCATATAAAAAATCTGAAACATATTTATAACATTTAAAAATTTCAGAATTATTAACTTTCTTATACTCACACTCATTGGCAAGCATATTTTCCATTTTGGCTATATAATCTTCTTGGTTCATGATTACAAGCATGCCCCCTCCTTGTCACTTTTCATAATACTTATAGATTTATTGTCACATAATTCCTTCATAGCAATTCTGAGTTCTTCACTCAAATTGTCATTTAAAAAACGCTGTTTATTGCCCCCCAAAGTGCTTCTAAACTCACATTCACAAACAGATTTAAAAACCTTCAAAGTGTGATTTAACAAAGGATTAAAACTAGAAGGTTTATCTAAAGACTGTTCAACATTTATAACATCCTTCATTAAATAACACAAGTTTAATTTTCTGGTAAACTGTTTCAACTCCAAAATGACATTAGTAATGTTAGTTTTCACACTAGGTATAAAATTAAAACCTAGTCTCAATAAATTAATATGATAAGAATTCAAATTAAAACTGGACAAGTTAATGATGTTTTTCACAGAGGCATTATATCTTATTCATTGTCCGTGGCTGAATCGGATGTCATGAGAGCCGTCTGACCCTTCTTGCGAGAAGAAATGGGCTTGGGTCTTAACTGCCTCTTTTCTTTTTCGAAAACTAAAAAAGTTTTTGATTTGGCACCCAATTCCTTCTTATTATCGCTGTTACTAAGAGAATGGCCAGTCATTTCTTCCGAAGAAGGAACGAGGTCAGTGGCAGACCCACTAACATCACTATTATGTTATCCCATCTTGCTTCTGTTAGGAAGAGACGTTGACTGTGTTACTTCACTCATGACGTCTGCTAAGGAGGCAGACGTAGTGGAAACATGCTGTTTAAGGTAGACTGGCTTAAAAGACTGAAAATTTCTCTTATTCAACAACGAATTATTGTTCTTACTAGGAAGAAACATGTTATAAGCAATGTCCATTTCATACGCTGACACATCACAATCTAATTTGTTGTTTTTTCTCTTTATCAACATCTTTTCATGCTGTTCTAATTCTTCTAGTATGAGGGAAGATTCAGTAGTGTCACCAAAAACAAACTGAAATTTACTCTCAATAGTTTGTTCTGCCTTAAGAATTTCTTCCCTCAATTCTGACATTGTATCATTGTTATGCTCAATCAGCAATGTAAGAAAACGGATGCCTGCTTCGTTGAAAAATTCTTTTAAACTGTTAAAAAACAGATCTTTATCTGATATACCATTGGGACATTTAAAAAACGAAGTCCCTTTGGTACAATACTTAATTCAATGCATTTGCAAAAATATTTGTTTTCAATATCAATGAACTTATACTTTTTACGCAACTTACTTAAATTGTCACAGAGAGCTTTGTATTCCATCAAGTTGGTGGCATCAGTGAGTCTCTTGGTACTAAAAAAGGATTCTCAACATTACATCAACTGCCAATGCCTTTAATGCTTTTTTCACAGAGACCATACAATTCCTAGCTAGTCAACTAACCCCAGACATATCAAATCTTCCTACCACCACACCTGGGTCACTTTCTACATTCCATTTGCAACCCATATCTACCACCTTTATCTACAGCTTAATCCAAAAACTTAAGCCTTGTACTCCTTCTGCTGACCATCTTCCATCTGAATATCTGCGTAAAGCAGCCAGAGCAATTGCCTTTCCAATATCCCTACTCATAAATAGAACTATAAAGGAGGGAACCATTCCTGACATCTGGAAAATCTCTCACATTATCCCCCTACACAAAGGTGGCAACTCTAATGAGTACTCTAACTACTGGCCAATAGCTCTGTTATCACCCTTAGCAAAGATTGTGGAGAAATGCATTCACCATCAGCTATTAAACCACGTGACACAACACAACATAATAGCTAACTGCCAACACAAGATATTCTACCAACCTAACAGCACTCCCATACTCTCCAACCTCATAATCCCCTACAAAAATCTAAATTTACTACGCTCATCTAACAAACTTCTAGTCAGCATAAGTAAAACCAACAACCTAGCTGGAGCCTCCCTGTTTTCTAATACAGTGGGTTAAAAAATGGAACCCATTACCTAATGAACTAACACTACTCTGTTCCTTACTTCTCTTTAAACAAAACCTCAAAAGACACCTAATTACACATTGGTTATGCCTTTGCAATAACCCTGACTAATCCTCTCATTTCTCCACCCATATCTCTCTCACCACACTTACTCCTACTTTACTGCTTACCCCACAGAAGCAGGCCTGATACTAGTAAACACAACTTAACTTATGTTCTACACCTTACACCTTGATGAAGTACTACAATTCTCTTTTATCTCACTGTATAATAACTTATCTTTACTGTATCTAAATTATAAAATGTAAATGACTTGTTGACTTGTATGTGCTGTAATTTTTTTTCAAATCTTTATTATTTATGTAACAATTGTGATCTAGTTACTCTCAAAATTTGTAATGTTTATTTTCATGATTTTTATCATTGTAAATGTTTGGAGCTTTTCTCTCCGAGCCTTTACTGAAAATGGAAATAAATCCAGTTAGACTAGCCCGGTCAACACATGTAAAATAAAATAAAATAATAAAGTAAAAATTTAGGGCTGCTGCTATATTGGAATATAGCCCTTTTGACTTAACGCCCCTCAATTTCACAGAACCAATGTATCTCACAGCTTCACTTTGCTGTCTGTTGGTATTCACCTCCATGGCAGTGTCTGCATCATCCTCAGACCAAGAAGCTGACAGTTCATTTTAAAAATGCTCATTTAACAACAATTTCAACGACTTTTGTATATCCTCCATGGTCTTTAAAAGAACCTGGTTCAAATGTACTTCAGGAGAACCTCGAACAGAATGAATACTGACATCCAACAAAGGGTCCCCAGCCAAATCAGCCATAGCAGAAAATAAAACTTGTAAACCAACACAAAATAAAATACTAAATAAAATAAAAATACTGCAAGGCTGAACCAAACACACCACTTTAGCGTAGAACAATATTTAATCACTGCTTTCGTCAAAACAGACTTCCTCAGAAATACAAAACAGACTAAATAACACACAATATATACACTCTAAAAACAATTGATTTCAATTACTATCAATTCTATAAAATTCAAGCACTTAAAAGGGAAATACTTAAAAAAAACTCATTGGACAACATTAAACCTGTTTTTGTTAACATACACCCTACGGTCTTTTATTGTGATGGGGTGGTGGGAACAGGAATTTTTAAAACCTAGTTTCCACCACTTTCAGGTGTCATATTATAAAAGGTTCATTGATGACTTGGTCTTTGTGATTCAAGGGAATATTGATACAGTACATGCTTTAGTAAGAACTATTAATTCTAGTTCACCCTTCCTTAAATTTGTGATGGGAGATGTTGGTACATCCATTAATTTCTTGGATGTCCATTTGGAGTGGGATTATTCCAACAATATGTTTAGTAGTAGTATTCATAGAAAAAACACTTTTATGAATGGCTATTTGCATTTTTCAACACCCGAATCATATCAAAAAGAACATTCCTAAAGGGCAGTTCATCCATGCTAGTAGAATGACTAGTGATGATGAACAATTTTTTAGAACATGGGAACACTCCAGTTCTCTGGAGGTCAGAAAGGATTGGGAACTGATACTCCAATCAGAGCAATCAATGGAACAACTGGAATCTTCCCAAGCAGAACTCGAATACAACCCAACAAAATTGGAGAGGGGGAACCATAACAGGAGACAGAATGGATGCTGGAATTACAAGAAGTGGAATTAAGTCCAGTCCCTGATGTTACTGCATGTATGCTACCCCCATGCTCCACCATGATGAATTCTACTGGTGATTTCACTGTCTACAATTTTTCATATGTTAACATCGATGCTTGTCATAGTGATTTATTTGCTCAAGGTCTAACTTTTGTGCCTAACAGGCACATGGATGTTGCAAACACACTCATGGATCTTAAGGAATATTCCAGAAAATTAAATTTCATGGTGATGTTTCAAAATGTGGGTCAGCCATGCAACCATTAAGGATATCCAGCACTTATAATTCATTGATTCACCCTGTGATTAACTGCTTCAAAAAAAATCTGTGAGTTAGATATTCGTAACTTGCCACGTTTGGATGGCAAGGTAAGAAAACATACTTTCAAATACAATCATTCTAGAGAATAAACAGTGAAATTAAATGATTTATGAAGCAACAAAAATGTCAGGACCATGCAACCTGACAAAGGGGGTGGATTGATCATGATGAATGTGTGTGACTATAATACGAAAATGAGGTCCATTTTTGCATCTGACACTTATAAGGAGGTGTCTGTAAATGAGTGCAGTGTTGCTTACAATAGAATAAGGGCAAATCTAAATTACTTATTTATTGACCAACAAATATCAATTGATGATTATAACTATCTAAATGTGATGCATCCTAAGATCCCCCACATGTTTGGTTTGCCTAAGATACATGAAAACAAAGATCAACCACCTATGTGACCAATTGTTGATGACCATGGTTCGGTTACCCACCCCTTGTCCAAATTTTTGGACACTAGACTAAAAAGTTTGGTTACCCAAGAGTGACATGTTTACTGTGATCTGTGGGAATTTTTACAAAAAATGAATGACATTCCCTTCAAAGACACATGCATCTTTATCACTGTGGATGTCAAGGACTTGTATTCGGTCATTCCCCATGACTTAGGACTGGAATGGTTTTCTGAATTTTTGCTGGAGAAGAATATCCCACAAGACCAAATTAATGCTTGTCAATTTATTGGAGACTGTACTGAAAAATAATTTTGTTAAATTTGGAGGTTCTTTGTTCTCACAACAAGCAGGGGTAGCCACGGGTGCAGTGTGTGGAGGTCTTATTGCCAATCTTATTATGATACAATGGGAGAAAAAATTCTTATTTAACTCCTCTTTTTTTGCATCATGTAGATTCTACACACACTTTTTGGATGCTATTTTCATCCTGTGGGATGGTGAAGCTCACAACATCCCCCATTTTTGGCATATATTAATCAAACAGCAGAGTTTCTGGCAATCACCTATGAGAGTAATGACGTCAGTATAGATTACCTGGATATATGGTTGGCCAAGGACAACACAAGCAGAAGATTCACCTTCAGAATTTATAGGAAACCCACGTATTTGAACAGTTTCCTCCATTTTGGCAGTCTGCACCTTATAACACAGAAAAGGGCAGTGGTCAAGGGGCAGTTTGTGAGGGCAGCCCGAATGACCATAGAAGATACTGCCTTTTGGGATGAGTGCATATTGCTGAAAAACATGTTTTTAAAATGTGGCTATCCTACAAAATTTGTAGACAACTTGTTACTAGAGGTGATCAATAAATGTGAGTCTCATCATTTTGTGCCAATTCTGTGAGGCACTTGTGTGACCAACAACAGATGTCAGGAAGTCCTAGATGGTGGGGCTACTACATCAATGCCAGCCATGGGTGAGACTACAAACACAAACACAGACACCTTCAGGAAGTCTTTTATTACAACCTATTCTATTGAAGGTCTCTCCATAAAACCCACAGGGTTCTATCATAGGACCACTACTATTCATATTCTTCACAAATGACCTCCATACCTCCACACAGCATACAGCTATCATTCAGTTTGCAGATTATACTACCTTAATCTGTGCTGTACAAAGCATTCCCACCCCCCTGCAAGCAACTCAAGTAGAATTCTCTGATGTTGAAAACTACCTTACCAAAGCCCAACTTATCCTCAATCCAAAGAAAACTCAGCTTATGATTATAACCAGTTTTAACAAAAACACTGATAACAGTCAATTCACTATCTACTCCACAAATGTTACTCCAGTCGCTCCAGTGGCACAGGCTAAACTATTGGGAATAACCATAGACTCCCACCTAAAATTTGATAGTCATCTCAACTTAACTATTAAAAAAGTACATGCCAAACTGGGATCACTCTACCATATCAAACCATTTCTTACCAACAATACAAGATCAGCCATTGCTCGCTCCCAGCTTCTATCCACTCTATTCTATGCATCTCCCATTCTGACTTATCTCAACAAAACTGAACTAAGCAAAATGGAAGCCTTCTATAACAGAATAGCCCGCTTTACTGCAAATTGCTCATATAGAACTCATCACTGTACTGCTTTGAGACAGCTCCACTGGCTTGAACTGCCCAACCTTCTAACCTACAATCAGCTCTGCCTCTGTCATTCTATTACTGCCCCAATAAGTGTCATGCCCTCTAAAACCTAGTACAACATCACTCAGCCAAAGTCCTCTTAGATCATCAAGCAAACTGCTACAAGAAGTCACCAATAGCTACAATAGCTTTGGTGACACACTATATAGTTCAGCGGCTAAAAAATGGAACTTTCTCCCCACTAGCATACAAAACACATCGTCCAAAGCCTCCTTTAAAAACCTCATTAGGCAGCATCTCAAGCTAAGTTGGCAGTGCTATGATTGCTCCCCAGGCTAGTGAAAGCAGTTAAGGTACACATACTAAACCTAGAGTACTGGATAATAGTTTTCACTCTTACTCACAAACACTGGCTAATGTACAATGTATGTATTGTACCTGTGTACTATGTATGTATGTATGTATTCTACCTATGTTCCAAATTTCAGCTGTACACCACAAATAGGTTCATAGGTTTATACTAGGCTATCTGCCCTAAGGCATTTATAAGCCTAGCCCAAATTTTTGTGGCTTACGCCACCCCTTATATGAAAAAATACTGTGCCCATTAGTTTGTTGTGCCTCTGTCCAGCAGTGACACAGAGATGATTCCCGGAGTAAACCTACGATCTCTCATCCACAGGTCAAGATTTCTCTTGAATAGAGCCAGCGAGGTGCTCTGCCTCACATGGACCGGGATTTTATTCCACAGCATAGGGAGTCTCTGAGTGATAAATCTATCCCTCCAGCACATCCTATTTATATCCATGCTAAGGTTTAAGTCACTTGCTCTAGTGATTTTGGTGGATTTGGATTTTTTGAGGTGGAGCATGTCCATTAATTCCAGGTTGGACATGGCCTTGTATGTCAGGCACATGTCACCTCTGAGCAGACGGTATGCGACTGAATAGAGCTGGAGTTTCTTCAATCTGGCAGCATATGACAGATTTTGGAGTCCCTTTATCCTTTTGGTGAGGAACTTTTGGGGTCTCTCCAATTGCTGCAGATGTCGGGTGAGATACATCCTGAATGGGGCATTGTACTCGATCATTGGTCTGGTAAGTGAATAGTACAGGGGAACAATGACCTCACTAGATCTGGATGTGAATCCCTTCATGATCAGGTGGGCAATGTAGAAGGTCTTTCTAACCACTTTAGCAACGTGAGTGTCAAAAGAAAGGCCACTGTCAACCTGGGTCCCCAGGTCCCTGATAACCTCTTCTGTGCTTAGTGGATTGCCACCTATATGGTAGCTTGGGGTTACCTTGTTTTTCCCGAAGGGTATGACTATACATTTTTTGGCGTTTAACTTCAGGCCATGGCTCTGGCACCAGCTATCTGTTTCCGTGAGTCCCTTCTGAAGGATATCCGTGTCCGATGCACTTTCCACTATAGCGCCCAGGTTGCGGTCATCTGCAAACTTTGTCAGCCAAAGTCCTCCCATGTTGGCCTGTACTTCTGAGAAGTAGATGCTGAACAATAGGAGGCCAAGGACCGAGCCCTGTGGGACACCACTTGTGACCGGCTTGGAGTCTGACATAGCGCCAGCAACTCTAACCCTGTGGGTTCTGTCCTTAAGCCAGTTTGCAACCCATCTTGTGACATATGGGTTTACATTTAAGCTGGTAAGTTTTTCTACAATACCCGAGTGGGGGGTGTCCGAAAGCCTTTGCAAGGTCAAGGTAGGCTGTATGGACTGCCTTTCCCTCATCAATGGCCTTGGTGACTGTTTACCAAGTTCAAATGGCATGATCTTCGCCAAACTGGGTCGGGTCCAATGTCTGCAAGTCCCCTATATCTTTGTTTATGAGCTCCATTATGATCCTCTCCATAGCTTTGCAGACTAGACTTGTTAAGCTTCAGGGTCCGAGAGGCACCGCCTTTGTGGAGTGGGACCACAGTTGCCATACGCCACTACTTGGGCACGTATCCTGTGGTAAGGCTGAGATTAAACAGCTGCCTTATGTGTGGGTTTAATTCCTCATTTAGCTCATGTAGCACACAGCTGGGGACACCATCCGGTCCCATTGATGCTGTGTTTTTAGCTTTAGAGAGAGCAGCTTTCACCTGCACATTTGAGATGTCTGGGAGGCTACACTCGCTGGGATAGTTATCTCTCCTTTAGGGTGAAGTTTGCACTGAACCTGTCTGCCAGTATGTTGGCAATGTCTGTGGGTTCAGTGATTTTTGTATCATTTTGGACTAATTCTGAGCATATCTAGGAGTTTCCACCCAGGTTCCTAACATAGCTGAAAAAGGCCTTATGATTGTCCTTTGAATCCATGGCAATTTTTCTCTCAAAATTGGCCTTAGTTGATTTTATGAGTGCTCATATTTTTTTACTAATAATGATCGGGGTGACTTCCCTTTTATGGATTTTGTTCTATCATGTAATAGCTTTCTCCTCTTATTGTAAAGTTTGTTAATGGCTGGGGTCCACCAGACTGGACGTTTGCCCTTTGTGGAAAGAGTCTTGGTTTTATTTGGGATTGCCTGATGCATGCAGTCCTGGAGGTGTTCATAGAAGGCATTTGTAAGGGCTTCCACAGCTTGGGTTGTGGTCTCCACTGGCTCAGGGGCCTTGAAGGATACCACACCAGTCTTGAGTAGTGTGAAGTTTGCTTTAGAGAAGTTCTTCACTGTGGTCTTTTTTGTTTGGGGTGGAGGCAGGATGTGGATTTCCAGTGAGATTAGTTTATGATCAGATCTCACCAATGAGGGATATACTTCCGGAGTGGAGCATTTTGTCCCCATGTTTGTGATAATGAGATCTAGTATATTTTCTCCTCTCATGGGAACAGTGACTAGCTGTTCCATGGCATTTGAATTTATGAACTCCAGGAACCGTTGTAATCTATTAATTACCTTTATTTTTAAAATAATATTTTCTTGTTTGTTCTCTCCACTGTAACTGTTGATGTGCTGCATACCACTGTAAAAATGTGTATATTGTAATTTGTGTGTATAATGATCATGTCTAAATATCTAAATGTATCAGTAATTCTTCTATGTGGAGTGGAGCTTTTCTCTCCGGGCCTCTGCTGAAAAAGGGCCTTTTCAGCTCAGTCAGACACCCCTGGTTAACAAATGTAAAAATAAAAAATAAAAATCAATTCTGGAAAAGAATTGGTGTCTTCTCCTACAAGAGAATACCATTTGGGATTATGTGGGGTCGGGTCCACGAGTGGTGTTCAAAAGTGACAGGAATTTGAAAACAATAGTAGAACAGAGTTGGTCCAAACACCAACATAAACAAAATTCTGAATTTATGGGGATAAAAAAGTGTGGTTGTTGCCTCTACTGCCCCAATATTCTGGTGTGCCTTGAAATTGTTTTGAATAACCAGATGGTTGCTATAAGAAACAGATTCAGTTGTACAACAAAGGTGGTATATTGTGAACTATGTATGTTCTACCCCTGTTTTTACATACGTATGAAAAACAGCGACGAGACTGAGGGACAGAATATGTGAGCATTTATATGAAATCAGAATGAGAAAAGAGACTAATGCCTACTACAAACACAAAATGTTACCCACACCACACGTTCAAATTTTGTATTTTGGAACAAATGCCTTCTAACAATAATGAAAGTCCATGGACCTTATTACTGGAAAAACGTGAATTATATTGGCAGCTGCGTCTGAATACCAATAATTGGCCTGGACTCAATGAACATTTTCGTAGCATGTTTGCTTAAATTAAAAGCACTGGAAAGACGAGCCCTAAATGCAGGGTTCATATTTTACATATTTTTACATACTTTTGTCTTCATTTTCCTGATTTTATAAGGAATGCATTTTATACAATTTATATACATGTGTGTGTGTATAAATATATATATATATATATATATATATATATATATATATATATATATATATATATATATATATGTGTGTGTGTGTGTGTGTGTGTGTATATGGATTCACTTCAGAAGCTGGAAATACTGAAATATCAAATTTCAGTATTTTGAGCCCAGAAAGCTGAATCCTGAGAACAGTGAAAGTTCAGAAGAGTGAAATTCAAAACCTCAAATACCGGAGGTTTTGAATTTTGCACTTCTGAACTTTCGCTGTGGTTATCATGTACTCAGGTAAGTGTGTGTATGTGTGTGTGTGTGTGTGTGTGTGTGTGTGTGTGTGTGTGTGTGTGTGTGTGTGTGTGTGTGTGTGTTGGTGTGTGTCAGTGTGTTTTGTTGCTGTGATTTGTGTGAGGAAAATGTAGCTTGGTGGTGTTTTGTGTCTGTTTGTATGTAGTGCCCTGGAGTGAGAATATTTAAGTAGGGCGGGTGCAGCCCCCCTCATGGGGGGTGCAGGGATGCTTGCCCCCCTGCCTTCATGTAGTAGAGAGGTTATGTGTGTGTGTGTGGGGAGAATGGTGTGTATGTATGTGTATGTGTGTTTGTGTGTGTGTGTGTGTGTGTGTGTGTGTGTGTGTGTGTGTGTGTGTGTGTGTGTGTGTGTGTGTGTGTGTGTGTGAGCAGTAGTACCGCAAAATTCAAAACCTCTAGTGTGAGAGATTTTGAATTTTGTGGTTTTGAGTTTTCGTGGTTTTGTGGATTTGGCTTTCTGGGCTCGAAATACTGAAATTCAATATTTCAGTATTTCAAGCTTCTGAAGTGAATCCGTATATATATATATATATATATATATATATTTTTATATATAGATATATATATATATATATATATATATATATATATAGATATATTTTCCTTGTTTTCAAATTTTGTTAATTGAATTGTTGAATTTCTTTGCGGTGGCTCCTTTAAGATGATGCATTATTTCCTGGGAGCTTGGCAGTCATGTGTTTGAACACAAAAGTTACAAATTGTGTGTGTACTTCCAGTAATGTTTATTTGATGAAGCTGATATATTTTTGTGAATGAAAATGTTTCTCTTTCATAGTTGTAAACAAGTTTTTATTTCAAAAAGTTTCTAGATTAAAGTTCTTCTGGATTTTACACGCAACAGTTTGTTTCCTTGGGCCTTCCATTTGTGTTTTATCTGTATTTCTTCAGTTTGTTTTTTGACAAATATTTAAATGCACTGGAAACACATTACATTCAACCCAACAGCATACTCCTTGGTGATTTAACTGCCTCACCAGAAAATGGGAATTATGCAAGACCAAAACATGCAGGCCCAGTGATTCAAGGACTTTGTAAGCACAAACACACTGAACCAGATAGTCTGTATGTCCACTGTGGGCTAAAATCCTTGTCCTGATCCTCACAAACATGGGAGAATGTTGCATTCCCCCAGTGTAATGTCCTCACTGATCAGCTTGGACCAAAAAACTATCCCCTTGAAATAAAAATAAAACACATACCTAGTTGCAGAAAGAACAATGTGTTAACCCTGGAACATTTTGCAATTATTCTAAGGTAAAATTCCTACTATTACATGACTAGCAAAATAGCCCCCCCCCCCCCAATCCTGAGAACAAGAGAACATCACTACCAGGGAACTGTTTATCAAATCTCTGTACAATCATGTTAATGACTGCATAGAGACAGCTATACCTACCCTGAATAAGCAAACAACAAACTCAAAAAACAAGTCATCCTGATGAAATCCCAACATTAATAAGCTGTATAACAAAAGGAAGAAAATCATGGCAAAAATTAGGAAGTGCAATGTCTAATAAGCAAAAACTCACTCATCAAGCTGAACAAGCAACTCTGGGGGCTAATCAAGAATACCAAAGCCACATTTGAGATAACATAGACTAGGCCAATGACAATCACAAAGCATTCTTCAGCTATGTCTGCATGCTCAAAAGCAATACAAAGCAATGTGCCAGACTAATTGTTAATATAGCCACTTGTACTGAGCTAAAAAAATTATCTTTAGTTTTACTCCTCTCTATCAGACACCCCTTAAGAAATAGCCTCAACCATAACTCACCCAACTATCACTAGGGAACCGGTCGTCAATCCACTTTCCGGGGCAAAGAGCACAGCATTGGTGAGACCAAGTAGTATCCTAGGATGCATTCTTCACAGCATGAAATATAACCTACAGGACCACTACAATCTTTATTTAACTGTAGCCTTCAGACAGGCTTCTTGACAAGTGAATGGAAGGGAAATGAATTCTTGCAAACTGTCATCCTCCTGCACAAGTGTAGGCCATATATAGACCTGGGTAACTATGGACCCATAAGTCTTAGTAGTCTCATATGCAAAGGCATGGAAAGCATTATAATAGAAATGATAAACAATGACATAGGAAACCATAAGACACTGGATCCAACCAAGTTTGATTTGTCAAGGGCAGGTCATGCCAGCTTAATTAGGTGGACATCTTTGAGAAGGTCACCAAAACAATGGATGAGGGCAGATTGGTGAGTACTGCCTACCTCGACCTGACAAAAACATTCAAGACAATACTTCACTCAAGCATTATATACAAACTCATGAAACTAGGTATAACCCCATATGTCACATATTGGAAAGTCAGCTAGCTCAAATATAGGATTTAAGAAGTTAGGCTAGGGTAGTCTACCTCTACAAAAAGGTCTGTCGCTAGTGGAATTCCACAAAGCTTAGTGCTTGGGCTGCTCCATTTTACATTTACTTCTCTGAAGTCAAGGCTAACATCAAGGACCTCTGGTTGATCAAGTTTACAGATAATTAGAATCCCCCTAAAGGCAGAAATATCTTTCTAGGTCAGACACTGACAAATAACTGGTGCCAGAGCCACAGCCTAACCTTAATGCCAAAAAATGCTTAGTAGTATCCTTTGGGAAGATGGCAACCCCTGGAAACTACCACATTGAAAATACACCCCTAAGAGTAGACCCAGTTGGTCAGCGATTTGAGAATGCATGTAGACAATAACCTAGCCTTCTGTTTATAGTAGTAAGTAAATCATTCTATGTCATGCAACTTATAAACAAAGCTATGGCATCATTGTTCTGCTGTACTCAGCCTTCACCAGACCAATCACTGAGTACAATGCCTCTTCGTTATATACCTGCCCAGGAATAATCAACAATTAGAGCATCTGCAGAGATTCCTCACAAAAAGAATATAGCACATAAACAACAGGTCCTACACAGACTACCTCAAAGCCCTATCCCCTTTACTCAGTCTCCTACTGACTGCTGCAATCTATGCCTGGCCTACCAAGCATCCACTGATCCTGCCCAGAGGTCCTGTTGCACATATGCAAAACAAATAGCAGCAGAATTACCCAATCTAGGGACCTAAACCTCATCTGCAGCATAAATAGGACATGGTTGAGCGATGGCATGTAACTCAGAGACTACCCTTTCTCTGAAACAGGCTTTCCATTCATGAAAAGCAGAATTCTTCCCTAACTCAGTTCAAGTGTAACTTGGATCAGTAGCTGTTGAATCAAAATTTACCCCAAGTCTGGCACCTATGGCTGTATTAGCCAGTGGCAGCCTGTAAATACTTGATCACCCATACCAAAGTCTACATATACCCCTTAAAATATCCTTGCGGTATGAACACTTGCCAGATACATTGAAGAAGCAAGACTAGGTTTAAAAAGGCCCCTAGAGTTGTTAGCCTAGTAATCACCTATGAACCAATACTAACTATGAATATACTTCAAAGGTAAATGCAGAACAAATGAGCACTATTGTAATATGGATATTGAAGTATCAGGGAGGTAGAAAGTAGGATAAAACTCATATAAAGTGAAAGAAAGTAATGCCTGCTAAGGCAGTACTCCCTCTTTTCCCCCAGAACATATTTTAGTCAAAGAAATAATGAACTCTGGAGATAAAAAACTTCCAAAGCCTGACGGAGAGCAAGAAACATGAACTCCCTCCAGCCTTTCTTGCTGCTGAAAAAAATATAGACTGCAGGAGAACTTGTTCAAAGAGTAAGATTTTCAGATATTCATTTGCGGTTTTTTTTGTCCAGTGATACATGTACTTCTATTAGCTAACCCAGGCAGACAGACTGTGAAATTGCTTTGATGGAGAACTTCAGTACTTCTATATACTCTGAAAAAGGAACCACAGACTTGGATATTACATCTTGTAACTTCAGGCTAGCCCACAAAAGCAGATCCATTTCCACTGATGCAGAGTGAAGTATACCAGAAAGGTCTTCAATTAAGTTTATTTGTAACTGAATTGGACTTTTGTATTCAGAGGAACCAGTGTGGATGCACAAGGAATTATCTTCATATTTTTCGAGACAGAGAGAGAGAGAGAGAGAGAGAGAGAGAGTAAGAATGGAGATAGAATACATGACTATTTGACAGCTCTCACCAAGGATTAAAAGGACACAAACAATGAGAATCTGGTAGCAAAATATTGGTGGACACAAAGTAAATTTTGTTTGGACTGCCCAGTGTTATGTTGCATGCTTGATTCACTGTTTGGAGCTGATGTAGTAATTTTTTTCTGACTTTTACTGCTGTACTGCAATTTCATTTTTACTGATTAATGCCTACTCAATGTTTATATTATTATGGTATTTTTAAAGTGATAATAAATTCTGTTTTATGCAAAATTCAACCTGGTTCATACTAGCTGTTTTATTTTGACTGAAACCTAAAGCAATAGGTTTGAAAAGGTGATGAATAAGTGTTGAACCAGTTTATTTTCACCTAAATTATTAGCTAAGAGAAAATATTGTAGTCAAGACCAGTTGTTATGAGAATGCCTCTTCAAATGTAGACCTGTGAACCATTAATGTGGTTTTAAAGTCATCTTTGCTTTTGTTTTTGGTTGAAGTGGGGTTTAAAATAGGATTCATTGTAAAGTATTTTACCTGCAGATGTAGAATTTCATTTAACAATGTTTAATCAGTTCCGGATTGCTTATTTTTAAACAATGTTACATATTTTTGTAATATAACTTTATGATGTGTTCTCTATTGTAGTTTTGCTTCATTTTGCAGTGCATTCAGGCCTTAGGAAATAAGCACTATTATAAAGGTGAAGTTGTAGCCTTAGATGATATATGTGCAGCAACTATCTTGTTGTCCTTGCACAACTTTGTATAGTATGAGAATATGGATGCAATATCCAAGTCAAGGTTTCCTTCAGAGCTTCTGGGATAAGAGAGTATGTTGTTATTAGGGGAAACCACAACAGGAAGTGTATCTTTGGACTCTGTCCTGCTGTTATCAAGGATGGGCATCCTCCTATTAGATATAAAGTTATGCACTTACCATAACAAGATAGTTAAATGAGTAGGTGCATCATTGATAACAAACCTCCCTCTTTCCCCATTTTCTGTCAGCTCAGTTTAGAGGCTCATACACATTTGGGCACTTTGTAAGCCATGTTACATATCTGGAGAAGAAGGCTACCAGATTGCTTTACAGGATAAGTGGACGGACTAAAATAGTCCGGTCAAGTTTGTTCATTAAGCTGTCTTAATGCTTACTGGCTTACTTGCATTAGTTCTCCTGTTATGAAGAATAAATCTAATCACTCAGCTCTATCATTATGGTAAGTATGTAACCTTTGATTATACAAGGCAATGACAACAAATGCACTACTTGTGCGTATGAGATACATGTACAACCAATGTACACAGTAGGCCTGACTCACAGGCTAACCATGTCACCATCAATGGTAAAGGGGCACCCAGTGCAAGAAGACTACATTGTTGAGGTCATCAATAGCTTCCACAGCATTACACAATGCTGTTGCTGTGTGGAAACAGATGAGTTGTGCACAACAACCAGGAAGAATAATATGCCACATGATACTGCATGTTCTTGTGTAAATCTACAGTTTACATGCATGTATAGGGTGGAAGGGGGGGATCACACACTTCCAAGACCCTTAATCATGGTTATCAGACGTACAACTGTTTAACTCTTAGACCATTCACCACTAGCATCTCCTTGCAGCAGTCCTGCTTCATAGCTTTTTTTATTTTTCATATGACAAAACTATTATCCTTGTAATCCAAAAAAATATCCCATGAGGTAATTAATCAATAATAGTAAATGCTAACTAAATAGAGCACATATAAACTTACCTTGCTGTATTGCTTCCTTTTTTCATCTTTTAGTGATTCTGTTGGTACTCAACATTCCTGAACTCAATTACTGCTCTAACCTGGGTGTTCCACAGTGTGCATGGGCATATTAATTGGCTATCATCCCAGTCCACTCATATTCAACATATTCTTCAAGGATATAAACAAAAGCATCCCCAAGTCTACATTAGTTCAATATGCAGATGACTGCCATTATCTGCTCTGGCAATTCATGTATTGCACTATAAACAATTACACAGCAATCCTTTTACCAGATTGAAGGATACCTCACAGAATCCCAGCTGCTCCCGAATCTGAAAGAATACAGGGAAATGTGTTCTTTCAAAGTCTTCAACAGCAACATCCTAATGAGCTTAGTATCATATCATCAAATAGCTCTACTATAAAACAAGTAACAGAAACTAAACCACGAGGTATCATCATAGACCAAAATCTCAAATTTTATTAATACCGCCTACATTGCAGAAAAAGCTTACAGAAAAAAGGGTCCCTTTATAAATCAAACCATATTTATCTGAATAAATGTACTACACTGCATCCAAGTCTCTGCTTCTTTCCTCACTCCTATATGATTTCTATGCTATTCATCAAAGTCTATACAATAAAAAACTCAGATACGTAAACTAGAAAGAACTCACAGTGAAGTAGCTAAATTTGTAGCAAACTAAATCAAATGCATTTTTGCAAGGAATTGAATAAATTAAAATGAGTAACCCTTGAAGTTCAGATGTTATAATTCTCAAATCAAAAAAAATATTCTGTTATTCAGGCCTTGTCCAACTATGCAACCTAACCAGACCATTACAATCACAACAAAAGTGCATTTCTGTTACCCTAGGTATTAAAATTAGATAATAACACTCATTTATGTAATGCCTCAGAGATTGTTTAACAAATGATAATACTTGCCCCTATACACATCATTCAACAACACTTCTTACATATCACTAGCTTATGACACTTCAGCCCTTCCTCCACTACTGTAACCTTGAACTGTAGCACATACTAACCATTTTATAGTAACCATACTGCTCTAAGCTCTCAGTGCTATCTGACTGTTCTGTGCTAACCTCTCACTAATTTCTCACTTAATTATTTTATCACTAACAAAAAATAATGGCTCTGTTAGATGTAAATATGTAAATAAAACATGTTCTAGCTTAACTGTCTTAATTAAAATGTTTTCTAGATTTTCAAAATATCTGCATTATATATTATATATATGCACGTCTGTACTATTACCTTGTCTTAAACAAATACATTTTATTATGGAGTTTAGTGTGCAGAACTGCATGATTTTCTTGCCTAAAATTATACTTTGATTTTATCCTGATTAAACGGGGAGCTTTCTCCCTGGGTTGCCAGTGAAAGGGGGCCTATTTTTAGGCTCATTTTATTTATTTATTTATTTTATTTATTTATTTACATATGTTGACTGGGAGTGTCTGACTGGACGTAGGTCCATTTTCAGCGGAGGCCCGGGGAGAAAAGCTCCACAGTTAAAGTAAACAAACAATACTCTACATTGGATTTTACAGCGATTAACAATTTAACATAGCAATTACTTGCAACATATTTACAGATGAAGAACATAGTACATCAGTAGACAACTAGAATCTTTATCTGTGAAGTACATAACAGATATTAACAAATGTTACAATAAGAAGTTCCTGCTGTATAATAAGTACTAGGCTTATGAGCATCTGAGTTTGCTATAATCAAGGTAGTTAGTGGAGTGGAAAGAAAGGTAGTGGCTGGATGGGGTGGGTGATATTAGAGTGGGAGTTGCAAGCGCATAGCCAGCATGTTTTTAGGTGCGCTTTTAGTAAAGTTTTGGGGTGGGTGCATGATGGTACGGAGGTAATTGTGGGTGAAAGGGAGTTCCATAATTATTGTGCAAGAGAATAGTGCTTCCCCAGCCGAGTTATTGGCTTTAGTGATCTGCAAGTGATTTTTGTTGCTGGATCTTAGTGTTCTGGTGGTGCGATAGGGTTGGAGTAGATTCTGGAGGGATGGGACATTTAGTGGATGGTTTACTAGTTTGTGGGTGAGTGAGAGTTGATACCACTGAAGGAGGTGAGGGAGTGCATGACAGCCCAGTTCAGCAATTGAGAGACAGTGGTGACTACGGTAGGATGCCCCTGTGGCGAATTTGGTCATTTTGTTATAGCAGGTCTCTAGCTTGTTTAGATCGCATTGCCTTAGGTTGGTATATATTGGAGAGGCATAAAGTAGGGTGGAGATAAGGTGGGAATTTGCTATTGAAATCTTTGCTGCTTTGGTGTGAAGTTGCTTATTTCTGTATAACGCTCCTAGTTTTTTGTGGACTTTTTTATGGTCATGGATATGTGAATGCCAAATTTTAGTTTATTGTCTATTTCCACTCATAGCAATTTGGTGTGTTCAGTTGGGTATATAGTGGTGTTGTCTTTTGCTGTGATGTTAAAGTGAGAGTTGTTTTGAGTATGTTTGGTGGGTTGGAAGATGAATAGTTTAGTTTTGTTTGGGTTGAGTATTAATTAGGTATCGGATAACCAAGTTTCAACAGAGGAAAAGGCTTCCTGTGTGACTTTTTGCAGTTTGGGTAGGGACTGCGCTGAGCAAATGATGGTTGAGTCATCTGCGTATTGTATGAGTGTGCCATGTTTGGTGGCAGAGGCTAGATTATTGGTGTAAACAGAGAAGAGTAGGGTTCCAAGGATGGATCCTTGGGGAACCCCTATAGAGACAGGTAGTTGGGGAGATATGTCATTCTGCCATACAATGGATTGTTGGCGGTCAGACAGGTAACTCTGAAACCAGGTGGTGACTGAGAGAAGGATAGCTTATTGAGGGCAGAGATAAGTTGTTTGTGTGGGACCATGTCAAATGCTTTAGATAGGTCTAGGAAAGTAGCAGAGGGGAGATCGCCATTGTTTTTATGCTGAAGGATAGTGTTAGTAAAGGAGAGTAAGGCAGTGGTGGTGCTATGGTTTGGTCAGAAACCATGCTGAGTACTGGAAAGGAGGTTGTTATTAAGGAGGTAATCTGAGACTTGATAGTGTATGCATCTCTCTAGTATTTTGGAGAGTGGAGTGGTTTGGTCGGAAACCATGCTGAGTACTGGAAAGGAGGTTGTTAGTAAGGAGGTAGTCTGAGACCTGATAGTGTATGCATCTCCATAGTAAGCTAAACTAACTGCTCTTGTGATTTTTTTAAGCCTAGCCAATTATCCCTTGTGAGACTCGAACCCTGCACCTTGTGTTTGTAAGGCAAACACCTAGTATTTTGGAGAGTGGAGAGAGAATAGCTATGGGCGGTAATTGGTTAGTTCTGTGGAGGGTCCACCTTTGTGGAGGGGAATTATATGTGATACTTTCCACAGTGTGGGAACGTAACTTTCTGACAGAGATTGGTTAATCAAGATGGATACTGGGTAGGCCAGAGCATCAGTTGCGATTTGTAGGTATTCACTTGGGAGGTTGTCTGCTGCTAATTTGGTTGGTTTAAGTTTAGTTAAGAGTTTTTTTATGTTGGAGGTAGGTACAGGAGAAAAAGAGAAGGCAGTGGGGAGATTACTAGTTGATGGTGTGGGTTGGAGGGGAGGGGGGTTGTGTTGTTTAGCTAGTGATAGTATGGTTTGGGTGAAGTGTGTGTTGAATGAGGTAGCAATATTTTCTGAGGAGTAAGGGATGTTAGGAGGAGAGGTACTGACTTTACCTGGGTGGATGATGGAGTTTATGGAGGACCAGAATTGTTTGGGGCTGTGTTGTGAGGAGTCTAGGGCAGACTGGTAGTATTGGAATTTGTCCTGTTTTATTAGCTTTTTGACTCTGTTGCATAGTTCTAGGAATTTCTGTCTAGTTGAGGGGGTTTTGGTTTTGCACCAGTGCTCCCAGGCTTTATCCCTGTTTTTCATTACTAACTTAATGGTTTTCTGTAGCCATGGGGAGGGTTGTCTTTGGTTCTAGAAAGTCTTATGGGGGCATGGTAATTAAGGACGCTCAGGAAGGTAGTATTAAAAAATTCAACTGCATCATCAAGACTGAGGTACTTCAGAGGATGCCAGTTACATTCTTTGAGGGATGAGATGAATGTGAGTGGGTTAAAGTCTATTTTTTTACGTATTTGACGGTAGATGACAGGTTTAGCTTAGATTTTACTTACCTCACTCATTAAATGAAATAAATAAACAAATTAATATATACTGCACACTAAAACATTCATTACATTTTAACAATACAGCTTCTTTACTTACCATTCTACCCCTTACAACCTATATCACACTTCACAACCCTCTCCAGCCTCCTAGTCCACTTTTTTTTTGTTTTGCACACTACTTTACCTTATCTTCTTTATCTCTGCAGACCTTTCCTCTACCTCTTTCCTTTTCATCCCCACTCACCCTTCTTCCTTCTTTAACTATAATATGAACACCATCTGCTATACGAAGACATCACTCAAAGTCCTCTTACTGTCTCTAATCATGTAAGCTCTAATATCTCTTTAATATCTTATTAGAATTGTCTCTAGGTCTCAGTCATCACATACTAACCTATGTTAATATGACTATTAAGTTTTTCCTCACATATTTTCTGCAACTCATGTTATTATTTTTCATTGCACTCTACTTTGAAACACATGGTCTATGTTTTTCTCATTACAACATTTTTTACTCCTATGTTTTGTAGTGTAACATGATACTTTGTGATTTAAAATATCTGTACTTGATTTTTGAAAGATTGCTATTGGAGAGCTTTCCCCTGGGCCTCCACTGAAAAGGGGTGCTTTCTGTCTCAGTCAGACTTTCCCAGTAAACAAATGCCAAATAAATAAATTTAATAATTTTCACTTTATTATTAACCTCTCTCTCTGTATTCTTGGAATAGGCCACCTAGATTTCCTTCCACTCATTTTAGTATTTAGTAAATATTTCATAACACTGTAGAGTAACTTTGAAATCTTTCAAATTTTTGAAGGATAAATAATCAACCATTCTTTATGACTAAGGTTTGCCCTGATGAGCTATTTACAAGTGAGATACTACTTTACCATAATGACAATCAAAATGCTGAATGGTTTGTTGGTATTATTATTCAGGAATTCAGTTTCATTTAAAAGAAAAAGAGAAGAATGTTTTATTATGCACAGTTTTAGAATGTGCCATTTTTTAAATTAATTTCAATCCCAAACAATATGTTTGAGATATGTAGATGTTCATCATATGGATGACTGCTTCAGCTATATGGGCTATATCCTGCTAAGGATATAACAGCCAGCCAGCTTACAAAGCTTCAGGGCATCTGCAACATACCCAGACTATTAGCTCGAGCTTAGCTGACTAAAAAGCCCTTCAGAGCATTCATGCTGCCAAAAAGCTGCCTTCTTGCAGGCTTACAAAGATTGACAGTCAGTTAATGCTGTTTGTTCCAATGCTGGACAGAGAAGTTCCCATCAGGGAAACTCTACCAGTTTATCTTTTGTGATAGAAATTGTACATTTTCTGTAAAAAGAATAATTGTAAAACTAGGAAAAAGTGTTTTTAATGACTGTCACGTGACTTTTAATTGCCACTAAAATGGGAGTTGTTTAACATATTTTAAGACTACTTTTTTGAGGTAAAAGTTGGCTTATTTTACTTTTGGAGTGCTGTCTAAGTAAAGAAAATGCTTTTTCCTGTGTGAAAAAGTTATTTTTTATTACTTACCTGTTACACCAATTACTGCTTACAGGCTTCCACAGGAATCAGGCATCTTAACTATGGAACATCCTAGTGGTTCCTTGGTTCTTCCTTCTTTCAACCACAAAGAGTAGAATATTAATAAACAGTCTTTGCTACCACAGTAGCCTGCTAATATACCTCAGCTGCAGATGGGTGTCTGCTGTGGCCATTTTCTGGTTCCTCAGATGATTCATCTTTTTCACTGTCTCCCTGTAGTGTAGTCCCAACAGCTACCATGGACCCTGGGGGTAGACGTATCTGTTGTGGCTGTTGGGAGTGCTGATGATGGGCAAGAGAGCCACTCTTGTTGGTCTTAGGGGAAAGCACAGGGACATCCATTCTGCCTAGCTAGAATGCTATGTCTATCCCTATGGAGCTTATTCCTGGGAAACAATGGTCTGATATTACAGAAACTGCTAACAAAAACTCAGACACTTTCTTCTCATGACTCAGTCAATTTGGAAAGGAATGATTTTTTGGGATTAGTTCAGGGGTTTGATCAGGCTCTTGATCATTAAAGTTTAGCTGTTTTTGGTTAAATAGAAAAAAATATTCTTTATTTTCTAAAAAGCCCACTGCTGTTCATACTGGTGATGGACTATATTAGGAAACAAGTGAGAGGGGACAGATCAACAAAGCTGCTGTGAGCAGACAATGCCGTATTACAGGCAGACTCTGAACAAGAATGTCAGCAAAGGGTAGGGGAATGGAATGCAAAACTGAAGATACATTTGATGAAGCTAAGTACAGATAAGATAGTGGCAATGTCAGCAAATTAGGGAAATCAGAAGAAGCTGAAAATAGAGATAGAAAGGAAGATAATGGAACAGGTTAATGGCCTCAAGTATCTGGGAGGGGTGGTTGAGGAGAAGGGAACTCTGACTGAAGCGGTCAAAGCTAGAATCAGAAGGGTCGCAGCCGACTAGTATAAAGTGTCAGGTGTAGTGTATGACAGAAGAATGCCAACGAAGCTGTATGATAATGTGTACAAGACAGTGGTGTGACCAGTAGAACTGTATAGTACAGAAACCTGGTCAGTAAAGGCAGAGCAGATAAGGAAGCTAGAAGTGATGGAAATTATGTGCCTAAGAAGGGTTGCACACTGTGGGACAGATGAAGACAAGAGCAGAAACCAAAGTAGGTCCAATTGCAGAAAAGATAAAAGAGAACAGATTACAGTGGTTTGTGCATAAAAGCAGAATACAATTTGAAGAAGAAGATTTGGGACAGACAGGTAGAAGGTAAGAGGAAGCGAGGGCATCCAGCAAAGAGGTGGATGGATTGTGTGAGAGAAGATCTGTGACAGTAATGTATGATTGTTGAAGAAGGCAGGAGTGTGGTATTGAATCGAGAGAGCTGGTGACAGTTAACACAACATCCTGTCCCCATGTAGAAAATGGGAAAAAGGGGTTGATGATGATGGTGATGATGATGATAATGATTTTCGGAAAAGGTCCAAGTGTTTGAATTACAAAATGATTGTGAAGGGGCAGATTCTGTTTTGTCTCCTCAAGTTTCTGACTTGAATTCTAAGTTGAGTGTGATTTTGGCTAGTACCTTTGAAGGACTGTCTTTGCCTGAAACTATTTCCATAATGAATTAGTTGTTTCAGTGGGAACATAATGATGTTTCATACTTTCTGAAGAAACAGTATGATGTGTTACAACTGGAGTACATAGAACCTTTTCTGTTGTTCTTTCAGTTACTTGTTTGACAGACAGCCTGCTACCCTCAGGAAAGCAGGTAGAATGTATAAGGTTCTTCAGTCTTACATGTTTTTATAAATTATTCACAGATCAGGCCCAGGCGATATTGTTTAAGTAAGCTCAGCTGCTACTAAACACATGGTTAATATGTATTCCTCACCTTCTGTCAAGGATGAGAATTTTTTTTGTTAAATTTGTGAAAAAAAGCATATTCTTCTGTATCACTTCTTTTTAGAATTCTCAGTTGTCAAGCTCATATGTTAAAGTTTATGCTGGCCTCCTTTGGGAATTGAGGAGTATTATGATATCTGATCTTCTAAGGAGAAAACTGCTTTGTGTCTCCTGGATGCTTTTGTGTCTCTAGTGCCTACTCACTTTTTGAAACGGGCTTGTATTTCTGCAGATGCCACTTTCAGGGCTGCAGTCACTGGATCTGTTAAGAGGAGTTTGCTTGGTTGCATTTTCAAAACCTTCCAGTAGATGTTAAAAATGAAAATTTGAACTCTCCCTTGGATAGAAAATTGTTTTTTGGACTGTCTGCTCCAGTGGTCCTTAAAACTGTGATTAGAGAGGTAAACTGATTCAAAAAACCTCTTAGTTTTTTTAGGCTTCCTTCTCTTAGTTTGCCAAGGGATTTAATGTTTACCTTACAGCCTTCTTTTAAGAGCAAAATATACAAAATCAGCAAGCTGCTAGTAAGCAAATAATTAACAAGCTATGACAGGAAGGTTTCAAAACACAGTGGTGGACCCCTCAGTACAAAGAACAGTGTTTTTAGTCTGTTTGGCTACCTACAAGACTCCCCACCCCCTTCCTACCTTGGCAAACAATTTTCCTTCCAGAAAGTCCAAACTGCTTTTCTCTTTCTTGGCAACAAATAATTTCAGACAGATGAATTATGAAGTAATCCATCAAAGTGTTTTGATGACAGTAGGAGACTCTCCTTCCTTGTTGAGATCCACCATTACCATACCAAATGCCTGTTTCCCACCTGTCATTTAGCATCTGATGTTTTGGGGGGGGAAACCTATCCCTCAACCTCTGTTAAGAGAAGGGTTGTTTTCAAGAATATTTATGTACTAAAGAAGCAGTTTCTCCGTAGAGACCAGTTCTGAATCTTTTCTTTGTGAACCTGTCTCTGTTAGTATTCAGTTAAAATCTTATTCCTTTTGACATTTTGATATGGTACTTCCCTCCATCTTTGATTTTCATATTCCCATTGGTAATCGTGTTTCCGATAATCCCCATTGTAACCCTTCTTCCATTCCTGTTGTTTTCCTAAAAAATATTGTTTGTGATTGTTCCCACCTTCATTCTGCCTTCGATAGCTTTTGCTCTTACTTTTCAAGCCTCAGTCCTTCCCTTTATATTTGTTACTTGTATTCCATTTGTTACTTGTATTCCATTTGTTACTTGTATTCCATTTGTAAACTACCCCCAATCTCTGTTGTTCCATATCCCTCTGCAATTAACCCTTATGTAAAGGAGGTCAAAAGCATTATACATAATAATTGAAACATTTTGCAGTGTGATGAGGGGGTGCATAAAAAATTGGGAACAAAACCCCTTTTTGTATACAAAACTGGAAAGAATCTAAAAAGGAAAATCCAAAACAGTGAGAAAAATAGTGATACGACCACTGCAGGTACAAGTAAATGTGGACACTGTAATCAGTGTTGTGTCATATACGAGGAGAACACCCGCATTATAGATAATATTAATAAAACAAGAGTTAGGTTTACAAAGGGCAATTGCCAGACTCAGTTTGTGATTTATTTATCTATCTGTACAAATTGGCCATGTTTCTACATAGGAAAAACTGAGAGAAGGTTAAGAAACCGAATATATGACCATCTTTATTGTATCAGAAAACAAGATGCTAATAATGCCCTATATAGACACATTAGGGATAGTGAGACTTGTAATACCTTCAAGTTTGCAATTTTAGAGTGTGTAAAGATTAATCCAAGAGGAGGTGATATGAAAGGTATATTGGGGGAAAGAGAAGTGAAGTGGCAAATATTATTAAACGCAGCCACCTACCCCGGGTTAAATGATTGTATTCCCACTAAGCCCTTGTTAAGGGCTTAGAAAGGGTAAGATAAAAGCAACATCAAATTTTCTACAGGTATTGTTACTAGTTTAGTATAATTATTGAGTCACAAGTTTCCCACATTGTGTGTGTGTGTTTGTTGAGAGACACAATTAATAATTGTATTTTTAACATTTTAAATTTTATTTTATTTCCATTTTTATAACACAATATTTTATTATGGAATTTTTTATGAGTTTTTGTCATGTATAAATTGTAATACAACTGTTTAGTTATGTTATTATGTCTTTTATGACTTTTTGTGGCTGTTATTTTAGGAGAATATATGGTTAGGATGAACTATTCAGTATTCATGAAATTAATATTCATGAGATCCAATTGGCATGCCACAGGATTGGATAATTTGAATTAATTAGTATTATTTAAAGGCTGTTAGTTTGAGAATTGGTGTTCTGATGAAGTCTATGGAGGATAGATGAAAGCGCTTAACCAGATGTACTAATAAAAGACAGTTTTAGTAACTCTTTTCTCATTCTTTGGAACCGGACACTTTTTTTCACCAGTTATATCGTATTTATTGACTGGAAACTGTTGGGTTTGACTGGTGTTATTACTTTCTTGAAAGTAGTAAGTTGGCAAGATTCTGCTCCAGGACTGCAAGAAAGAAGGCCTTGGAGATAGATGCTTTCCCTTTTCTTGAACAAGAATGTTTCTGTAATCTTTTCCCCCTTTCTGCTAATATCCAGGCTTATTTTGAAGAGTCAGGGCTCTCTATAGATTATTGTGGTGACTTCCCTCTAGGTCAGGGAACAGCAGCTCTACCTAATTTTGGAAATGGTCAGGGGAAATTACCACAAGTTTCCACGCAAACTGGACCTCCTCACACAAGACCGTGACAACCTTTACGCAAAAGCAAACACGATGATTGCCTAGGACACCATGCTTGATGTTTTTGCAGAGGCATTCTCTCCCTGTTTATTTATTTATTTATTTATTGAGCAATGTTTCTTTGCTCTGAAAATAAAGGATTAACTTGCCTCAGAAAAAGAAGAAAATGTGCATGGGAACATTGGGTGATCCAGGGGAGGTACCCAGTGCCACTTAACATAAATCACATTTTTAAATGTTGCAAGGACACAGAATCACAAACCTTGCAGCATTCATATGTAGTCCCAAAGGATGCTTGAAGGAAATGTTTTTTTTTTTTTTATATGTATATATTTTTACCTGAAATAAAATTGGGGACATTCTGCAGAGTTATAGGCATATTGTGAGGAGTGGAATGGTGAATTAATGGGGTCTATATTAAAAGCACGAAGGTGTACTTACCGGAATACATAAACACCGACACATATTCCGTGAACTGCGAATGCATTGAACACCCTAAACCGCGAAATTCAAAAACTCGAACCGTCATAGTTGTCCCACCCCACTGCCCACTATATACTATCCACCCAAACAAACTAAATAAACCACATACATAAACTAACCAAAATCCTACTTCTAACCCTAAACTAAACCCTACTTCTAACCCTACACTAAATCTTGCTTATAGCACTATGTATGCACTTACCTTAACCCGCACCCTAACCCTAAGGTCTGTAACTATTGCACACTTACCTTAAGAAGCTATACCCAAATAAACTAAATAATCCACACACATACACTTAACAAAACCCTGCTTCTCTAGCCATACACTAAATCTCACATACATTACCATCTATGCACTTACCTTAACCCGCACCCTAACCCTAAGGTCCGTAACTATCACACACTTACCTTACTGAGCTATACCGTAGAAAGGCCAACCATGACGATTGGACGTTTCGGATTTCATGCTTCAGAACGATCAATGTTTTCGCAGTTCGATGAAGACGTGTCGGTGTTTATGTATTCGAGTAAGTACACCTTCAAGCTTTTAATATATACCCAGTTAATGTATTATTTTAAAATATGGTTGGCACTTAGCAGTGATCAACCAGATACCTTTTGGTAATCTTTTAGCTTTGTGTGGACAGTTGGGATGAGAGAAGTCATGTAGGGATAAGTGTTTTTATTATATTGCTTGCAGTGATCCACCAGATATTTTGGAAATATTTCTGGCTTTGTGATTTGTGGGGACAGTTGAGGTGAGATAGGTACTGTTATTTTTTTTCAGGGATGCTGGCAGTGATTGGGTTCAGGCACCTCAGCTGCAGAGAAATAGGACTGTTTGCAAATTCCCTGTGGGTAAATAGAAGAATGTGTTGCCATGCCCACAACTTCATTAACCAAATGCACAGGGGGAAAACAATGTCCATGGTCCCCAAGGCAACATGAGACAGCAGGCAATATGGCAGGCATCAGCAGCAGCCTGGCAAGTGGGCATGTCAGTGGGAGTAAAAATGCAGTACACAATGGGCAGTGCATTTATAATGGTGTATGTGGACCACTAATCCCAAAACAGTGTGTAGGGAACATTACCTGAAATGTATACTGAAGCATAAATGAGACTACAGTAGCATGCAAGATTTCCTCCATGCTGTAGAACACTTCTACATGTTGTAGTAAGTATGTACTGAACACTGAGCACAGCATTCATTACTACTTCTGCCCCCATGCATTTGGTTATTAAAGCTGTGGGCATGGCAGTGTGTGCTTCTCTTTGTCCACAGGAAATCTGCAGACAATCATGTTTCTCTGCATCCCCAGTCAAATGTACCACAGGGAAATAAATGTCTTGCTGCCTAGGCACCTGAACCCAGTTGAGGGGTATGCCATCAGATGTCATGACTATAACTGCTGAATGGGGGTTGTAGCTGGGCCTGGTTGAATGAAATTAGCTGATCCTGTTGTTATTTGCACTTACTTTCTGGCTTTGCAGGACTAGTGTGTGTATGTGTGAAGAAAGATGAACTAATTAAGTGCACAGATGGTATGCACAGACAAGAGTAGGCATAATTGATGTGGCTGTCTTCTTTGGAGGGAAATGACTAGCTGCCTGCATTGTTTGCTTATTATTTTGGTTTTGCAGGACTAATGTGATTATGTGAAGCAACATAAAAGTGAACTACATGGCTATGTAAAAGAACATGTTCATCCTCTTTTATCACACTGTCTGAATTGTACGTATATTGACTACAACTGCTTGGTTGGGGTTGCCTGGATGAAGGCAATTGACCATGTTGTCACTTGCTCAAGTTTAACAGACTTCCCTCAAAAAATAAGGGATACATACATCACAGAATGCCCAGACTATCAAAAACTCCTAGAGGCTTGAGGCCCCAGTACACTAAGTGGATTTTGTCATGGGCTTAGTAATTACCTCTGCCATGAGATCCACCTAGTTTAAAACCAACCCTGCTCATATGTTTACACAGGTCTCTATACTTGTGTGTTGGGCTAGGGACAAGTTCATTATTTCTTTAGCATTTCTCCCAAATCTCAGAAGTCACTATATCTTGAGTTGGGACAGGGATGGTGTGGTGTACAGAGTGTCACTATAGCTTGTACAGGAGCACTGTACTCTCATTAGAAGTAACAAGTTGTAAACATTACTGTAATCATTTATGAGTTAATTTTAATCTCAATTTAACACTACAGGGGATACACAGAAAGTGGCTACCTATCTTGATGTGGGGTGGAGGCAGGTACTATTCCTGGATATATGTATCCTCACTAGCATTTGCTTTCTGAAGTTTATTGTGCAGTGGTGTTTGTTCATCTTTGACATACAACTTATTCCTTCCTTGAAACAGAAAAGTGGGACTGAATTTCTTTACCATAGACATGATTTTTGTTCACACCATCACTGGATCAAAAGGTTGAAAATGCACTTCAGGGCATTCATACCCTATGGATTCTGGGTGCCTAGCAGTCCGCCCCCCCCCCACACACACACACTTAATTTGGTTATTACAGGGTAGTCTTGGTCAGTTAGGATGTGCTGAAAGGATGCAGGAAAAAGCAGAAATGAAGAGTAAGGCTAAATTACTTTCTGTAATAATGGGCGTTTTTTGTTTTTTTTTTTGGCTCAGGCAATCATTGGATGAAACGGTTGTTTACAAAACTCTAACATGACTATCAGAGTATCTAGAAACCTCATAGATTAATATTGTTATTTCAACTGCAGTAGTTTGGATGTGCTGAAAGGATGCAAAAAAAAAAGTTGAGTTAAGACTAAATTTTCTTTCTTTGGTCATGTTTTTTGTTCAGGCAATTATTGGATAAAAGGCTGTTGCTTACTGATCTCAAACTCCTTTTGCTCTTCTCGCTTTCTCTGTGTCTTCAGTCATTTGATTTCTGGTTGCAGCAGCTCACCTCTGCTGCTGCTTGGCTGGCTGTGTTCTGCTAATAAAAATAAAGCTGTACAAGGAAGTTCTCCCAGTTAGCAGCATACACACATGCACACACACACACACACACACACACACACACACACACACACACACACACACACACACACACACACACACACACAAACGTGAATACATATAGTACATCTCCCCTGATGGGAAACTGCAGTAGGCTGATAACTGTGGCCAAACTTTAAATAATCATAATTTAAAAGGGCCACTCAGCATTTTGGGGCATCCTGTTATTTAAGGGAAAAAGAAATTTCCATGAAATTTTGGACAGTGGACCATTTGTTGTTTAGCTACTAACTTCCATGCCACTTTGTCCTGTTCTAGAATACATATGTATATTAACAGTACTATGTGACATAATATCCCTCTGTTATATGATCCTGGACCATACATGATGCAAGCTGTTTCTCCAAGATGTGGGATCATGAATTCTTGTAAGAGCATATACAAGAGACATTGTGATAATGTCAGCCAGCATGGCGTGTTCTACATGGCAACTGATAGATAAAATCCTTTAGTTTTTATATGTCATCCCATATTCATCTTGTGACATAGTATAGCATAGCACTGTAGGTATAATCTGTTCTGCCAGCCACTGTTGGTAGACGTGAGACCCTGAGAAATGTTTGCATGATGGTTTATCATTCCTGGGACTTATCTGGGAAATATAATAAGCCTAATGTACTGCCTGTAGGCTGATGGAATATGCCGTTCATTAGTATATGGAGTGCCTAGTGTATTGTCTGTAGGCTGATGGAATATGCCGTTAGTTAGGATAGGGAGTGCCTAATGTACTGCCTGTAGGCTGATGGAATATGCCGTTCATTAGTATATGGAGTGCCTAGTGTATTATCTGTAGGCTGATGGAATATGCTGTTAGGATATGGAATGCCTAGTGTATTGTCTGTAGGCTGATGGAATATGCTGTTAGTTAGGATATGGAATGCCTAGTGTGCTGTCTGTAGGCTGATGGAATATGCCATTAGTTAGCATATGGAATGCCTAGTATATTATCTGCAGGCTGATGGAATATGCTGTTAGTTAGGATTTGGAATGCCTCATATTTTGTCTGTATGCTGTTGGAATACACCATTAGTTAGGATACAGAGTGCCTAGTGTATTATCTGTAGGCTGATAGAATATGCTGTTAGTTAAGGTATGGAATGCCTTGTATATTGTCTGTAGGCTGATGGAATATGCCGTTAGTTAGGATATGGAGTACCTAGTGTACTGTCTGTAGGCTGATAGAATATTCCATTAGTTATCATATGGAATGCCTAGTATATTGTCTGTAGGCTGATGGAATAGGCCATTAGTTAGAATATCAAGTGATTATTTGTACGCTGATGGAATATGCAGTTAGGCTATGGAGCGGCTAGTGTATTGTCTGTAGGCTGATGGAATATGCTGTTATTTAGGATATGGTGTTGCTAGTGTATTATCTGAAGGCTCATGGAGCATGCTGTTAGTTAGGATATGGAGTGCTACTGTAACCTTAGTCTCAAGTGTTTTCATGTAAGTCTCAAGTGGATGAACTAAAGACTTGTTGGTCAGACCCAAAGCCTTGGTGTAAGGTCTGTAATGAGTATGTGGAATTCATAAAGGTTTACCCCTGAAAGCTCCAAGTTCTTCTGCTGTAGTTCCTATCTATAAAGCATGAATTTGATAGTACCATCTTTAAAATGGGTCTACTTTAAAACACTGACATGCAAAACACTGATGACAAGAACACTGAGACCAGAAGATCGACAACTGAGATGACCGACAGTTTAAAAGCCCGACGCTGAGAACACCGACATGTTAAGGTAAGTGTGCAATAATGACAGACTTTAGGGTTAGTGGTGGGTTAAGTGAGTTAGGGTTAGGGTGCGGGTAAGGTAAGTGTACAATAGTGACAGACTTTAGGGTTAGGAGCGGGTTAAGTGAGTTAGGGTTAGGGCGCGGGTTAGGTGAGTGCACGATAGTGATGGACCTTAGGGTTAGAGTTTGGGTTAAGGTTAGTGCATAGATAGTTGTGTATGTAAGGTTTAGTGTAGATTTGTAAGGTTTTTGTTGTGCTTGTGTTGTGTGTTTATTTTTGGAAAAGGTATTTGTTTTGTTTTGTTGATTGTCGGTATTGTGGTTTGTCAGGCAAGTGAAGTTTCATTCTTTTAAACTGTCGGTCATCTCAGTTGTCGATCTTCTGGTCTTGCTGTTCTCATCGCTGGTGTTTTGTGTGTCAGTGTTTTAAAGTAGACCCCTTTAAAACAGCAGCCATATACATGAATAACTAAGAGAATCTTGGAGTAAAGATTTATGTTTTTAGGCATTGATAGCTTCTGTGAACAGGTTTTCTCCTCATTTATTTAACAGCTGTCTTACTATTTTATTTGGATAAGACATTTTTGATTGTTGATAAAACTGCTCTTCTTTGTATTAAAAGGAAGGTGCCCAGAAGGACAAATCTACTATGATTGTTTACATCCTGTTCCTGGACTTCCTGCTGCAGGGTTAAATTGTCAAACAACTTGTGCAAACCTCGCAATGAATTTAACCTGTCCACCACAAATGCCTTGCCAGCCTGGTTGCATCTGCCCACCAGGGTAAGTTTGTACATTAAATCACTAAAGTTTTTTTTTTTAGAAATGGATAACTGTTTGAAATCAGACTGTTAAAAGTGTTGTGCAGAGACATATCACACATGAGTTTTTATAGTGTTTAACTCTTGTCTGATGTTTGTTTCAATTTTGAAGCCAAATAGACTGTTAGTAAGTAAGCAGAAGTTAAATGGATTTTAACACAGAATGCCTAGAACAGGAATCAATTACAGACATGAGTAATGGAGGAGTCAGATCGGAGGGGGTGGTGGATGATAGTGAGTGGCCATTGCTGGCTCATCAATCCAGAGGGGGCAGCTCTGACTCACTATCTGGTCACACATGCTGCCAAGCAGTGCATATCACTTACCAACCCAGGATGTAGTGTATGTGCTGAAGCATACGTAGTGTTCAATGCTGTGCAGCATCATAGAACTCTAGGAGAAGGATACTCTGCAGGATATCTGCCACCTGGCTCTTGCCACAGGAGGAGTAATGGGCCTACCAGGCAGGAATGAGTGGGATGTAGGGCTCTAACACAAAGATTCCCATCTCTCACTCTGTGGAATAAAGGGATTTGAACCAGTGCATCATCTCTGGGACATTTTACAAAATTCCTGAGGCTCCAAGACCAATCTAAGTGCTTTATCATTTATTTTCACTTATTGCCTATTGTTTTTATCTATGCCTTATAGCTAATTTACTACATTTGCACTGTTTTAAAGCAATTTACTGATTAACTGCATTTCATTACTGTTTTACTGAAGGAACTGGCACATATGTCCATACCCACATCAAAGTACTATACAAGCATTTATATAGCTGCATGGAATTAGGAATACCGATAGGACAAATTATCCACCTCAAGGAAGAATAAACCTGTCTGGTGGACATCTGAAATAAATAAACTCATTAATAAAAGGGAAAACATTGCTGTCTAGGACCAAAAAGAAGCAGGTGCCTAATTGGAAGCAATCTCTCCTTAGCCTGAACAAGCAAATAAGAGCACTAGTGAAATACTCAAAAGCAAACTTTGAGTCCAAACTGGCCACATCTACTAAAGACAATCATAAGGCCTTCGTCACATATGTCCGCAATCTCACAGGATACACTCAGATCTGCTCAGAAGTGGTGGCCACATACACAAATGCCATAGATATAGCCAACCTGCTGGCAGACAGGCTCAGTGAAAACTTCACCCCTCTGTCCCCCATTAGTAAATCAGGACATTCCCAGCACCTGCCCCCTCCCAAACCTCTAGGGAGTAAGTCATCACTACCCTCTCAAAGGCAAAAAATGCAGCCTCCATGGGACCCAATAAGATCCAAGGCTGCATCCTATATGAACTCAGGCAGGAGCTTGCAGCACCATTAGGCACCCTATTCAACCAAAACCTAAGTACCAGTTTCATCCCAGCCCAGTGCAGGACAGCCACTGTCATCCCTTTGCACAAAGGTGGAGTGTCCACCGATCCAGGAAATAATAGACCCATCAGCCTAACTATCCTGATCTGCAAGGCAATGGAACAGATTATCATGGACCTCATTAACAAGGACATTGGGAACCTCCAAACACTCAATCCCACACACTTTGATTTTGTCAAGGGGAGGTCCTGCCTGTTAAATTTGGTCAATTTCTTTGAGACAGTCACCAAAGCCATGGTAGAGGGGAATACAGTGCACACCGTCTACCTTGACCTGGCCAAAGCCTTCAATACTATTCTCCATTCGAGTATAATAGATAAACTCTCTCAGCCAGGCATCAATCTGTATGTTATCAGATGGCTAGCAAACTGGCTCACTGATAGAACCCACCTAGTAAAAATAAGGGAAGCCACTTCAAGCAGTAGACCCATAATGAGTGGTGTACCCCAGGGATTGGTCTTGGGGCCTCTGTTGTTTGGGATATACTTTTCTGAGGTGCAGGCCAAAACCAGTGGATTATTGCTGACCATGTTTGCAGATGACTGCAAGCTGGGCACTGTCATCAATTCCCCTAGTGATGTGGACATCCTCCAAGAGGGTCTCACCCAAACAAATGACTGGTGCCAGAAATATGGGCTCAAACTAAATGCCAAACAATACATCATCATACCCTTTGGGGAGAGTGACATCCCCATAAATTACCACATTAATAACAAGGTCCTAAGCATGCAATCAGTCATGAGGGACCTGGACACCCAGGTTGATAGCAAACTGACTTTTGACCACCATATTGCCTCCATTGTACAGAAACCTTTCTACATGGCCCACCTCATTAGTAAGTGTATCTCATCCAGGGACAAGGAGGTCATAACATCCCTGTATTCTTCCCTTATAAGACCCATTATTGAGTACAATATCCCTTTTGACATGTACCTCACAAAGCACATGCAGCAGCTGAAGAGACCACAGAGGTTCCTCACCAGGAGAATCCAGGGCCTCAAACATCTACCCTACACTGATAGGATAAAAGCCCTGTCCCTCTACTCAGTCTCATACAGACTCCTCAGAGGTGACATCTGTCTGGCATACACAGCAATGTCAGAACCCGCCTTGATGGGACTGCTGCATATCTACAAGTCAAGCTCCACTCGAGTAACCTGCACACACAACCTCAACCTGGTCATGTGTCATCAATAGGACTTGGTTGCAGGACAGATTTGTGTCCCAGAGACTCCTCCTTCTGTGGAATAGACTCTGTCTCCATGTCAAGCAGAGTACCTCATTAACCCTTTTAAAGTGTAATCTGGATAACTGGATGGGGAACAGAAAATATACCCCTGGGATTCTACCTGTGTCCCTGCTGGACAAGGCCATCGAGTGCTGACTTGTCAGAACATGGGCTAAATTCTTGGCTAGGCTTGTATGGGTCTCTGGGCTAATAGCCTAGTAACTTCCTATGATACTATGATCCTATGATCCATTTGGTTACTGGTAGCAGAGTCACCAGCTAGGGTCCTGATGATACAGGGGGGATGTCTAGCATAGAAAGATATTGTATTACTTGCTCCCTAGGTAGATAAAGATTTCTATTTGAATGCATTTTTTTACAGATTCTTGAGATCTCAAATCTCAGAAAGACTGAGCTATCTAAACCTGAAACATGCTATCACAAAATTGCTTGTTTTGCTGCCAGACTACACAATAAAATCCACCACTGCACTGCTCTAAAACAATTACACTCGCTTGAACTTCCAAACTCACTAACACTCAACCAGCTAGCTATTGCCCACAGCATCCTATACCAACCTAATGCCTGTCCTGCTCCAACACAGTTAGTACAGCCTTACAACACTACTTGCTCCCTCCGCTCATCTAGTAAGCTGCTAATAGAAGTTAGGAAAGCCAGTAACTCTTTTGGTGAATCCTTATTTTCATATCAAATAGCAAAAGTGTGGAACCACACTCCTCAACTCATACTTAATACCCCATCCACCTCTAAATTGAAACTCCTTCTTAAAGAACATCTAACCAACAACTGGCTCTTTTCCTGTATCACCCCTGGATAATTCTCTTTCCATATTGCTCTGTCCTGCTATGCAACTTATCTTTACTCTGTCCAAGCAAGCTTCTTGTATCTACCAATAATGATTTGTATATATAACATTGTTGATTTTATTAATTGTACAAAGTCTTACTGCATATAGTCATACCTGTTTTTTGCTTTTTTACTACAATTTTTTACATAATGTATTTTTAGTAATATGTATTTCATGTATTTTTATTTTGCTTATGTATATCTATTTTTAATTGTTCATTCTAATAGCTTCTTTTCCTTTTATGGGCCCCCCATGTCTCTGCTGAAAAGGGGCCACTGGCCCAGTCAGATTAACCTGGCAAACAAATGTAAAATAAATAAATAAAACCTGAATTATAGTTTAAAGTATGATTTAATTTGTATTATATAGTATCTGCAAAGCAAATGGAAACTTTATTATGCAAAAGCCTCTTAAGTTGTAACAGATAAAAAAAAAATAATCTCTAACAAAACATATTTTGTCAAAAAGTACTACAATAGCAAATCCTATACATTTATCTTTATTAAAACACAGATCACAGAAAATAACCTCTACTCTAACTCTTGAATGATGGAGTTATCCTGGTCTGTCATTTTATAATAATAGCTAAATCATCTACATGCATAAACATAACGGAATCTGAACATTATTAAAACAGTCCATCTTGCTTCATCACAGATGGCTTCATATTCTTCTAGAAAAGTATTCATTGCAATACCAAACAAAAACACTTAACAGGCATTCTTCTTTTACTCCCCTTCATAATTTTGTTCTCCTGCCAATGTGACCATTCACAAAAGGCTGAACCCAACTGATATATATATACTCTTAATGATATGTTTTAATTTAGTATTAAAGCCATAATATTTACTAGTGTTCCATAAGCCCTCATGACCAACTGTGGAAAAAGCCCTTTGAATAAGCACAAAAGTTGCAGCCTCTTTTTATCATTATTTCTAATCATTGCTATAATTTCCATTGTTAAAATTAACATAACTTAACTATTTTTACCTTTCACACAATAACTGATTTAAATTTTTTAGCTCATCTTTCATGCACAGTTTTACAAAATAACTCAGTTTTATTGGTCTCCACTTTGCAAGTTCTTGTTTGCCACTTTTCTTAAAAATATATCTAATAATTCATTGACAGATGTAGTAAGCATCAGTTCATTGTTCTAACTATTCATTTGACATGTTCATAAATATCTTTTTATTGCAAATTCATATTTTTATAAAACATATACATATGATTTCATTCAGGCCTGAGGATGAGGTTACTTTTACATTGGCTAACATCTTCTCTAATTTAGGTATACTAATTTTTTCTAAAACGTTATTCTCTTCTAACAACAGTTTTCTCCTTTCCAAATTTTCTTTACTACCGTTTTAATATCATACATTCTTTTGACATATGTTTCCCCTTTCCCTCTTATCTGTAACTGTGAAGTTACTATTCTACCATCTATTTTAATGCTTGCTGCATAACACTCTTCTAGAATTACTTGTTTACTTAACCATTGTGAAATTTCTTGCTTTGTGCCCTGAACCACATATTTCTGTTTTTCCAATGATAAAGTCACTTTTTATGGAGTTAATATTGTTAATTGTTTCTCTTTTTCTAAATAGTTATGAGAATTGATGTTAAGTAAAGTATCCTCTTATTCTTTTCATATCTTCCCATATATATTTTTTCATTATAAATTTGTTTTTCTACCTGAAGAAAAATTTTTTTCATGCTTAACTTTATATATCTCCCAGCAATGAGTCTACAAAATACTAAATTGTAATAAAAAAACTTTGTTTCCACAAACTTCCTGAATTGCATTTCCATTCATTTGCATCAACTATTCAGATGACCATGTTTTTTACACATTTTCCTGCTTTTATAAATATGCTATTTTCTTGAACGTTGAGTAACATAGCCTTATGGTCTAAAATTCAAATTACCAAAAGTTTAGATATTAGTAACACATAATCATACGAATAGGCAAAATAATCTGTTTCTGAAGTCAAATTTCCTCTTCTATATGTTGATCCCAAACTTTCTCCTGAACATAAATGTCCGTACTTTAATATGTCTCAATTGTTTTATTTTCATTTGGAATTTCAGTTGACAATTCCAATCTCCCTACAATATTATTATAATAACCATTTCTTACCATTATGAATACATTTTCTTTCTGTTCTATTTGTGGTAGCATATCTTATTATCAGTCTCAAGACATCCATTCGAGTTCATGTGTCATAGATCAGTAATATAGCTGAAAGTTCTATTACTATTACTGTACTATACTGGAATTAACTGAAAGCAAGTGAAATGAGACTGAAACAAAAGTCTTTACCTGTTAATTACCAAAACTCATGCTGAAGAAGTGCCAGTCTCTCTTTTATGGGGCAAGTTTTGTGTACTTTTCCGAATGAATTCTCCAAACACTGTAGTTCATTTAATAAGGCTTTATTAGATGTTCACAATATCCAAATACTTTCTTCATTAACAGTGCTGATAAACAATAACAGTCTGTAGAAATGCTGGGGTGTTGATTAGTATCCAAAGTTACTGCACGTCATTGTCCTGAACAATGTAAACTAAAATAGTCTTTATTTGACCTGTCTTCTGTACTTAGAACTGACTTCTCTAACTGTATCTGAAGTATATTTTAATAATACCAAAATGCTGTGATGCTTTACATGCCGTCTTAGCTTGATTCCCTTGGTTTCCAGGCCTGGTCTTAATCTAACATTCCATTAAGGAATGATTTGTAGCTGGCAAGATTGTATCTTTCCCTTGACAAAAGAACATTCTGTATTTCTGTATTTTCTGCACAATTTATTCTTATCTTTCCTTTCTAATGAACTGTCTTTCTCTGAAACTGAATGCATACATGTCTGACTCAATATTTCAGGCCTTATTCTACCTAAATGTACTATAGTGAATTTACTGAAAATACCCTAACTCTTACAGTTTTTTTTCATTCAATCAAATACTTTTAACTCTTATTGTAATAAAACAGCTATTTCATAGCATAAAACTGCTGCAATACTCCATGCAATTTTTACCCCACAATACTTGTGCAACTACTGTAATACAGACAATTTATTAATATCAAGTAAACACATTATATAAACTTTTAAATCATTACAGAAGATCTGAAATAAAAAATGCTTATATTTATTTATCATAGTATTTGCATTCAAATGGCAAAGTAAACTTGCTTTTCCTTTTTGAGCAGTTTTTTTAATATTTTCTTACATTTTCCTTTTTCTGTCCCATTTTCCTATAGTGCTATATTTTCCCTTATTAACTACCCTGACATCAGCTTCTAAGCATTCACTCACCTTCATTCTGTCCCATCTGTTTCTTCAACTGAAGAAACACTCAGCATAACCCCCCATGAAATTAATTTACTTTTTACAAAGTAACAATTTGTAAATCTCTAATAGAAATATATTTTACTTTAAATTTTTTTTATAAGAGAAAAGTCAAACCAAAAATGGTCTTCACTTTTAAACTTTTACAAACTGTTCACAATTTGCTTTCACATGCCTTATCTCTCCACATTGGGAACATTTTCTCTTACTACAAGTTTGAATTAACTGTGTACTAGAGACACAGAAGAAACATGTTTTGGGATGCTTATAATGTACATGTGCCATACAACCAGCTTTATTTTCCTTCTGTGACTTTGTGTTACTCAAACTTACAATATCCCATTCTAAACATTCCTTTCATCATACATTTTATTAATTTCAAAAACATTTTAACAATAAGTAAGAAAAAAAATCAAAGTTTCATTATACATTTCAGGAGTGGAATAGTACAATCAGCATTATTTTAAAGTCAGTGTTCATTGTTTGGTAGTTGAAATTTGAGTGTGGCACACAAAGTTGTTTTAGATCATATAACTGCTGAAAATCAGCTGCAGCTGAAACATTTTCAAAAGTCACATCACAGAAGCTTTACCTTCCAATATATATATATATATATATATATATATATATATATATATATATATGTATATATATATATATATATGGGTCTGCTGCTTTACATCGAAAATACACTTTTTCGAAATAGACCAGTCAATCCTACATTTCAGTGAAAGTCCACTTAAATGAAAGTGCACTTTCGCTTAAGTGTAGTTCCCCGGGCTACCCAAAAAACCCCCCACTAAAACATGTTTTTGCAGGGGGGCAAGGCCCCCCTGCACCCCCCTACTTAAATATACCAACTCCGAGATCACACTACAGCGAGGAAAAGGGAATATTCCCATTCCGCGCAATAGTGTGACTGCCGAAGTCAATGTTTGAAGTTTCACTACTTTGAACAAGTCGACTTTGTGAGGTGGGGTTCAAAGTAATGAAACTTCGAACATATTGACGGATCCCATATATATATATATATATATATATATATATATATATATATATATATATATATACCTTAATATTCATTGCAGAAATTTTAAGTGACAGCATTATCTGTCTATCATTCTTTTAAGTTCTAACAACACTTCCTATTCAGCATGTTCCATCTTAATTAAATGATCATTTTCCAATTTTTAATCATTTTACTCCATGAAATCGCATTTTCTCTTTCAGGGTTTTCTTCATTTATCATATTTTTCCATCTGTCAATAAGCCATCCTTGTTCACAATTGTGACAAAAATGATATAATTTTTGCAGCCCTGCTACAGTGACATTTTTCTCTTGTTCCATGCATCCACCCTATTACTCATCACAGAATACATGCATAAATAGATACATACAAACATACAGATATTTCAAGCACTGGCATTAATGCCCATCTAGCCTGCTAATATACCAAAACAGTTCTTCTCATAATTAGTGTTCAGGTTGTTCTTAAAAAACTTCTAAACTAGTGTATGCTTTAATGTAATTTGATAGTCTAGTCCATGCATCAGTTGCCCTCTCAGAGAACTAATCATTACACTTCTCAATCCTATAAAATCTTCTATATAGGTTAATTATCCTTTGCTGCATTTTGATAACACCAACAATTCCCAAAGGTAGTTGCCTCTAAATGCCCTATATACCTGAATAAGGTCTCCTCTTAAATATTTATATGAGACACTATACAATTTCAGATACTTTAGTCTTTAATAATAACTTAAATTTTCACATCTATGGATGTCCTTGGTATGTTGCCACTGTACTCTTTCTAGTTTACTCATGATTGTTTTCTTTTAAGGTTTCCATATTGTTATTCAATACTCAAATTTGGTTCTAATGTAATTAACAAACAATAACTTTATCATTTCTGATTTCTTAAACTTTAGAATGTTTTTATACACCTATAGTTCATAATTATCATTATACAATGACTGGCCATTAACATTCTAAAATGAGCACGCTGATTGGCCAGCCCAACCAGCGTGCCCATTGTAAATCCGAGAATATACCAAGTGAAAAAGGTCCGGTCACCTGGACTTTTTTCCGTTGGTATATTCTTTAATTTTAACTTTTATTTTCCAACAAAACTAAAAATAAAATTTGTAGTCCGGACTCCAGACATATGAGAGAGACACCATGCAGAAAATACAAGGGAAATCAGGTACACTGTTTAAAACTAAAGACGTGTACCTGATTTCCCTTGTATTTCCTCCATTGTGTCTCTCTCCTACCCTAAACTTCCAGAACTTCTTTTTTTTTTAAATTAAAAAAAAAAAAGAAAGGAAAAGCAAAGCAATGGAGATCTTCTTTTCTTCGTTGCTTACTTTCCCGAACACTGATGTACTGGGTATGCGTGGGAATGCAAGTCCCATACGCATGCGCAGTACATCAACAAAAAGAAGCACCATTATACAAAAACATTATTTAAGAAAAGTACGTTTTTTCTTACATAATGTCATTGTATAATAGCAATAATCGAATCTGTGGTTGTGATATATTGAAATTTACCCACGGTTGGCTTTATTTAATCACTCAGGCTTTGCCCGCATGATTAAACCAAGCCAGCCATGGGTAAATCTTCAATATACCACACTGACATCATCGGTTATTGCTATATTAACCAATTGATTGATATGATTAGAAATTATTAAAGTTGCATCTACACACCTACCCATGTCCTTAAATGACTCTACACTGTGTGCTGTATTAAATATTCACCTTTCAGTTTATGTTTCTCAAATCTCATATGCTTAGTTGTTGATGTATTTATTAACATATTATTTTCTGTGCCCAAGTGGTCAATGTAGTCAAGTTCTTTTGCAGACATGCCTTATCTGTAACGCATGTAATCAGTTTACCCAATTTCAGGTCATCTGCATATAGACTGTAGAACACTTCGGATGAAAAAGTTAAGTCTGAAAGATACAATCTAAATAAGTTATGTGCCTAGGACAGAGCCTTGTGGGACACCCTGACTGTATCCAAGGATTTCACCTGTCCAGTTGCTGTATGATACTTGCCCTGTCCTATTTGTAAGCCATGCGCTATCCATCTTATCCAGAGTACATCAGTACCTAGTTGTTCTGATTTATTGATCAGCATTTTGTTTATGACCCTATCAGATGCTGAAGTTAAATCTATACAAATTACATCACAACACAATTTTTCATTCATAGCTGTTATTATATTTTTATAGTGCATGTTAAAGATGATAATAGATATATTTTCAACATATGCATGGTGATATATAGTCTCCTCTTAAATATTTATATGAGACATTGTACAATTTCAGATATTTCAGTCTTTCACAATAACTTAAATTTTCACATCCATGGATGTCATTCGTACATTTCCACTGTACTCTTTCCAGTCTCAAACTTTCCAGTTCTGACAATAACTTATCCAATATTAGCTTTTCCATTATTTTTCCACAACATGAAAGTTAACTTAAATGTCTGTATGAGTCTGGGTTTGTCCTACTCCCCTTTCCCTTAAAGACAATTTTAATAAGTGCATGTCTCCAATCTTCAGGAATCTCCCCATATTTATATGACCTAGTAAATAACAGATTTAATGGTACTGTAAGTTTTTTCTGAAGTGTTCTCAGGTCATTATTACTAATTCTGTCTTCTATCTGTGCTTTGAATGGATCCAGTTTGCATAGTTCTTTTTCAAGATAATCTAATTTGATTTCAGTGTCTGAGGTTACCTGGCTGTCACTAGGACAACTTATCTTCCCGTTTGTGGAGCCAAACTGTTTTGCATAAGATTTTGTAAATATATCTATAATCTGTTGTGTCTGAGAATACATTTTAGAATCTACACACAGTTTATCAATTTGTGTGTCTTTACTCCTTCCACATCTTATGTTTCTATAAAATGGTTTCCTATCATGTTCAATATTTATATAAATTTTCTTCAGACTTTTCTTGATCTTGTCCCACACTATACTTAATTTGTTGTCTAGCTTGTTTACTTCAGGTTTTCAAAGTTGTAGTTCAACCTCTTTTCCATTTCTTATATTTTTTTGTGTCTCACCTTAATCAAGTATCTTGTTCTTATTGAACTATATCCTCCTGACATTGTGTGCCTAGATCCTGATATTGATCATTTTGTTTTCATTTTTTACATTCAAACAATTTCTTTTTCAAAATTTTCTACATTTCTTCCACAGTTTTTTCACTGAATGCATCACTCCAATTAGTTTAACATAGTGAATGTTTTGCTTCTGTACAATCTGTTATCAATCTTCTGTACATTGGTTTAGATTTTGGAGCAGTGGTGCAGAGGTAGCATTGTCACCTCAGAGCAAGAGGTTCTCTGGTTCGATTCTCGGCTGGAGTGCCTTCTGTACAGAGTCTGCATGTCCTCTCTGCATTCGTGTGGGTTTCCTCTGGGTGCTCCGGTTTCCTCCCAAATTACAAAGACATGCATCTGGAGCATTTGTCTCTCCCCAGTCCTCTGCTGAAAATTGGCTTTGTTCCAAGTTGGACTTTCCGGGTCAACAAATGTTAAATAAATAAATTTCAGTTTATTAGAATTATCTACCAGCAAATTAACCTTTTTAACATCATGATCACTGCACATCAACAGTGATAAAACTTGACATGAAGTAACAATAATTTATTTAGGAACACAAACAATGCCTAGTATGTTCCATTCCCTAGTAAGTTTTTTACAATCTGAAGCAACTGATGTTCCTAAACATACTCTGTGCATAATTTCCTTACTAATGTTATTGAATCAATATTGTTCCAGTCTGTTTTTGGTAAATTTAAGTCCCCAGCCTCTATTATTCTTCCCTCTTGTGTTTGATGCAAGATATGTATTAATTCCTCTAGGTTATCAGCACTTGACTTTGGTGGTCTATACTGTCCAACAATTGTTATATGTTCCAGGGTTGTCTTTATTGTCACAGTTACACAATCTATAATATTGGTGTTATCAGTGAACATGTAATAATCACAGGTCTCCTAACTATCTTTAATCCCTGTCTTAACATATCCACCTGCTTTTTTGTTAGAATGTCTGTTGCAGTAAAAACATTTATACTCTGACAGAACTGGTTTCCTATCATTGTTCTTTAACCATGTTTCACAAACAATAACATATGTCTTTTAGGAATCTAATACATTTTCCCATAAAAAAAACTTTATTATTAATGTTGCTAGCATAAACAACCTTCAGAGATGCATCAAATGTTGCCATATGTGAACTGTTAAATTTTCAGCCTGGCAAAAATCCTGCCTTGTGTTTGTCATACATTACAAAATATCTGCTATAAAAGTTCTCTTCCCTTATCTTAATACGTGTACACCATCCTGTCTGAACAGGTGTACTAAAATTAGACTCGGTTGCTCTACACATTTCCATTTTTAAAATGGGACATTTTTGCATGTAGGTATTTACCAAAAAAATCTTTTGTGAAAAAATATGTCCCTAACACTTGTACAAGCTATGGTATCTAAGAGGGCTGAAAGTTCCCTGCTAATAGTCAGATAGTCTTTTCAGATGAGATCATCTGTACTGACATGAATAAAACAGATCCATACTTCCTTCCATTAAGGTATTCTAAGGCCTGCCTCACAACCCCTATTTTTGCTCCTGGCAAGAATGTCACAATTTGATGTTCATTATCTTCTCTGCAAATGTAAGTATCAGTAATCTCCAATTACAAGAATATATTTTCTGATCAGATATGAAGAGTCTTTAACTTCTAATTCAGTGATATCTGCTCTAGCAGTTGTTACAAATGAATGAACTTCATCAGTCTCAGACTTCTTCATCCCACTGTTTTCATTGCTTATTACATTTGCAAGCATACAGTTCTTAGGTCAGCTTGCTTTGTACCTTCATAGATAGAGTCACGTTGTCAATGTCTGTTTTTCCCCTCTACCAATAGAAGGAAATGAGTAGTGGGAACTTCCCTGATGCTCAGGCCAAATTCCCCATTGTAGTATAAATTAAAAATTCAAATAGATTGCCTGGAGTGGAGTGGTATCCTTGTTTGGCAGCTAAGGCTAAATGCATACAACAAACCAGACCTAAATTATGTATGCTCTGTCCAGAACATACTTCAACTTAAAAAAAACCCTCAACCACAGAACAATTTACTAAGGTCTACTCAGTTTGATCATCTCTGCATACAAATGTAGCTCCTGGCAATCACCTGATTGTCCCATGACCCCATGTATCCTCCCCCTAACAGAATCTCCACCTGGCTCATGATTTGACTTCACCTACAGTAGTAACATGGGAGATCAATACCATTCTGAGAGAAACAGAATAAGGCTATATTGTTGTAGTATTATATACACAGTTTTCAATGACCATATCTGACCCCCCATTTACAGACAAGGTACTGTATCATTAGTGGAAATACCTACTAGACAGAAGACTGGACCAGCTGGCATGGGTACCATTTTATGTGGGATTTGCTATCACAGGAACCCCCCCCCCCCCCGGGCACATTGCCCCTTGTCCCTGTTTATTTTGGTTGGTAATTAAGCAAAGATTTGTGGTATGACACAACATACAACCCAATACAGACCATACAACATAAAGGATCTAAAAATGTGGAATTTAATTACCCCATGGTCATGGTGCATAACTTCAGACAGGAGGCACCATTATAACATAGCCTAGGAAGACAATAAACACAGTAAAATAACCCCATAGAAGTGGGATAGGTAGACAGATAGTCATGTAGATGGTCTTCAGCCAAGATGAATAGGCTCTGCAGACACCTTCCACTTAGACCAGGGTCAACTAAAAATCAACGAATCCCCCTACACAGTTTTTTAGACTCTATAATTGTGTTTTATATGTTAATAGTTTGCTTTTTCTTGATTTTTGTAATCATATGTTTTCATCTACAGTAATCTGAAGAAGCTTCCCACTTGGAAGAAAAAGAGTGTTTAGGATTTCCAAATAAATTTTATTTCTTCCTTGAATCATATTCAATATCTGGATAGTGGGAGTTGCAATAAATCTAGACATTATCTTCCTTGACTCCCTAAGCAACAATGACAGTAGTGGACCAAGTATAAAATAAAAATGAAAAACAAAAATGATTTCTTTATGCCTAATGGATAAGTGGGTACTGTTAAGGACATTTTTTTAACTCTGGTATCTACACACATCTTAAAGTTGTTATTCAGTATATTCTTCTGCTTGTAAATAAAATGCTTCCTGAAAAGGGGATCACAGAACATGGTAACCTCATCAATCAGTCTCCATTTTTTAATAAGGGAGTTTATTTTCTTCCAATCCAAAGCATATTTTCTAACCAATGAGATTTCCCATCCCATCAACCAATCATGCCAGGTAGCCTGGTGCACTCCCCCCTTTTCAAGAGGATTTAAGCCACTGCACACTAGGAGTTTATTATATAACAAAGTCTTTTATGATGAAAGTGCTCATAAAGAAATAAACTGGACAATTTAAACCAACAGAAGGATCTTCATGAAGGATTAATTTTTTGTTACTTTTTACTTTCTAATAGTTAACAAGTATTTAAAATGAAACTAGAAATGCAGTTTATAGGTCAGTCGGATTATAGTCATGTACCACTGATACAGTTTACAGGTCAGTTGGATTACAGTCATGTACCACTGATACAGCTTCAGGTCAGTTGGATTACAGTCATGTACCACTGGCTCACCTGTCCGTGCTCCTAGTAGTATAAATACTGCCTCAGGTCTCCCTTGAAAAGAGGTCAGTAGCCTAGTGGAACTAACTTAGTCAACAAAGGATAAATACAAATTTAAAAATTAATTAAATAATTAAAATAAAATAAATCAGCTGTTCTTATAGGATTTAGTTCACATTGCTACTATTTTCAGTTGATCTGGTTCATCATGTCATTTTCAGTATGAGGCACAGGGCAAAAAGATGGAAATGAATGCACATTATAAATTAGGGTGCCTACCTATGCAGCCAAACCCAAACATAAGAAAGTGATACTACTCATTTTTTAGGCACTGGTGAGGCAGCAGCTGAAGTCTGCAAGTAGTTGTGGAGATGTTATAGGGAAAGGAAGGTCATAATATTGGATAGAGTTAGAAATAACAATTAGGGTGGTAATGTGAATGGAGGGAATTATGTGTACAAAGGCTAAAGAAGCACGACCTTTCACTAGAAGTAGTTGTAGAAGTATGGATACATTATCAGTTTAAAAGGCATGTAAAGACAAAATATAATCCAGTTACAATGAAAATGAGGAACAGGGTAGAAGAGGGTATATTTTTAATTGATCAGGAGGACATAGCTTGATCAAGATATAAAAATACTTCAGACATGTTTCATGCAGAAAAGGGTAGACTGGTGATATCATTTGCTGCATTGGGTGGTCGATGCTAAGATGGTCAAGATCTTTAAAGCAGGCTGTACTTCCTGGAATGTTGTGGTGGCAGAGGGAGTAGCTACTGACATAGGTTAGTTGAAGCACTTGATATAATTTAGCAATACTTGATATAATTGAGCAATATAATTTGATTTCCTTACTACTTTACTCATATGTTGGTCAAAATCCAGGTTATTATCTACATATGTACCCAAGTCCCTGACTGCTTGTTCTACCCTTAGGGAGTGTGTTATTGATAAGGTAGATTCCTAAGATGGCTGACTTTCCCAACAGTACTATTATGCATTTTTGATAATGTGTTTTAAGCTCTGGCTTTAGCAGCAGTCATTTTGTCTATCTCATCCATTCCTGTAGAAAGTTATCAATTTAGGAGGATTCTGTGACTCATCCTAGTTTGCAATAATCTGCAAATTTGGTGAGCCAGAGACCTACTAACATTGGCCGTGACTTCCAAGAGGTAGATGCCAAAAAGGAGCAGACCCAGCACAGATCACTAAGAGACTGTACTAGTGACTGGCTTGTTTGTGGAGGTGGTCTCCCTTATCCTAACTTCCTTGGTTTTATCTGTGAGGCATCTGGCTATCCAAAGTGTAACAAAGAGGTTTATATCTATAACCATTTGTTTGTTTATGATGCCTGATTAGGATATTGTATTAAAGGCAGATCAAGGTAGGCTGTATGCATCATTTTGCCTTCATCCATTGCCTTGGTGACCTTCTCAAAGAAGTCTACCAGGTTGAGTAGGCATGATCTACCCTTGACGAAACCAAACTGGGTTGGATCCAGTGTTTGAATGTTTTCTATGTCCTTATTCACTTCCATGGTAACTATTTATATGGCTTTGAATATGAAACTAGTCAGACTTATGTCTGTAGTTCCCAGTGTACATTGATGGCATGCCCTTGTGCAGAAGGATGACCATTGCAGTTCTCCATTTGCATGGCAGAAAGCCTGTCTGTAGGATATTGTTAATCAGTGACTCCAGTAGCCCTGAGAGGTCAGGTTTCAGGCTATTTAGGAGGAATCTTGGGATGTTATTGGGGACCATCAATGCAGTGTTTTTGGCCTTAGATGGTACATCTAGTAACTGCTCCCTAGTGATGGGGGAGGGGTTGTTTTATGATATTTCTTGGGGGGTAAAATTTGAGCTGAATTATTTGGCCATTAGATATGGTATATCTTCTGGCTCTATGTAGGTGGCTCCATTTACAGTCACTTCTGCACACTGTTATGTACTGCCTTTGATGTTTCAGACATAGCTAAATAAAGGCTTGTGGCTGTCCTTTGCCTAGGAGACCTCACTTTTCATTTTAGTAGACTTAATTTTCCCTCTTAGCTGTTTGTTTTGATTGATGAGGCTGTTTTTATCATCCTGGATGTAGCTTTTCCTTGTTCATAGGTTCATAGGTTTATAGGTAGGTACTACGCTATTGGCCCAAGGGCCTACGTAAGCCTAGCCAACAAGGTTCCCTGGCTTACGCCACCCAAGAAAGTTATTTTCCTGTGCCACTGTTGAGCAGAGACACAGAAGTGATCCCCGGCGTGTATTTCCTATTTCCCTTCCACTCATCAAGATTTTTCTTGAAGAGTGCTAATGAAGAACTTTGCTTGACATAGATGGGTAGCCTGTTCCAGAGTATGGGAAGTCTCTGGGACAGGAATCTATCCCTCCAGCACGTCCTGTTTATTGTGGTGACAAGGTTTAGGTCCCTAGAGCATGTAGCTTGGTGGGATTGGGATTTCTTTAGGTGTAGCATGTCCAACAGCTTTAGGTTTGACATAGTTTTATATGTTAGGCAAATATCACCTTGGAGTAGGTGATATGCTACGGAGTAAAGCTGGAGTTTTTTGAGGCAGTCAGTGTAGGGCATTTGTTTGAGGCCAGTAATCCTCTTTGTGAGGCACTTCTGTGGCCTTTCCAGCTGCTGCAGATGTCTTGTGAGGTAAATTCCAAAAGGGGCGTTGTACTCTATAATGAGTCTAATGAGTGTCGAGTAGAGGGGAACAATGACCTCTTTTTTCCTGGATGAGAACCCTTTTATGATGAGGTGTGCCACATAGAAGGACTTCCTGACTACTGTGGGGATGTGACTATCAAAGGAGAGACTACTGTCCACCTGGGTCCCAAGGTCTCTTATCACACATTCGGTGTTAAGTAGATTGCTGCCTATTTGGTAGTTCATGGGTACAGAGTTTTTATCAAAGGGGATGACACTGCACTTTTTGGCATTGAGCTTGAGGCCATGGCTCTGACACCAGGAATCGGTCTCAGCGAGGCCTTTCTGTAGGATGTCCACATCATTTGGGGACTTGACTATGGCTTTTAGTTTGCAGTCATATGTGAACTTCATTAGCCAGAGACCTTCTGTGTTAGCCTGTACTTCAGAGAAGTAGATACCAAACAGGAGAGGTCCAAGGATGGAACCCTGTGGTACTCCACTTGTCACTGCTTTGAGGTCAGATTTGGTGTCTGCAACTTTTACAGTGTGGGTTCTGTCAGTGAGCCAGTTGGCAACCCATCTTGTGATGTAGGGATTTATACCTAGTTTAGTGAGTTTAGCTATAATTCCAGAATGGGGGATGGTGTTGAAAGCCTTGGCGAGGTCAAGATAGGCTGTGTGAACCACCTTACCCTCATCTATGGCTTTGTTGACTGCTTCAAAGAAGTTGATCAGGTTCAGGAGGCATAATCTGCCTTTCACAAACCTGAACTGGGTGGGATCCAGAATTTGGAAGTTACCAATGTCTTTGTTTATGAGTTCCATGATGATACATTCAATGGCCTTGCAGACAAGGCTCGTCAGGCTAATAGGTCGATAGTTCCCGGGATCAGTGGTGGCTCCCCATTTGTGGAGTGGGATAACTGTTGCTGTGCGCCATTCAGTGGGCACAAAGCCTGATGCAAGGCTATTATTGAACATGGTGCTTAAGTGGGGAGCCAATTTGTTCTGAAGTTCGTGTAAAACGCAGTCTGAGATGTTGTCCGGTCCCATGGATGCTGTGTTTTTGGCTTCCCAAGCAGACAGATACTGGATCCTCTTAGAATGACACCAGAAGCTTAGCCAATTGTTGAAGTCAATCATTTTGTCCTTGTACTGTGGTATCATCCGGTATCATTTTGTCCTTGTACTGCGGTATCATTCATCTTGGCTATAACATTTTTCTTTTGTTGTACAGATTGTTTATATTTGGATTCCATAAGAGTAGTTTATATTTTCATTTAGTTCAGAGTTTCTGTGAACAATTCTGCAATGTCAGCTGTATTTGCAGGGTTTGGAGGTGCTTGAAATTTTAACAGCTTATCACTTTATAGTTGGAAGCTTGCCTTAGAACAGTTCCTAAGTGTTATAATGTTGGCCAGGTTGACAGAACTGATTTTTATTATGAAGGAGGCAGTTTTATGGTCTTAATAGAGAGGGCACTACACTAGGGATTATTAGCATTCTCCTATGTTAGTGAGTACCAGGTCAAGTATGTTTACACCTCTAGTATGCGTTTGGATTATGTGGGCCAAGATATTTGTATTTACAAAGTCCATGAATCTCTGGGCCTCTATGTTTGGGGTCATGTAAGTATCCCAGTTTATAGTGGAGTAATTGAAGTTGCCCGTGAGTATGGCACTAGATTGAAGGGTGAAATCATCCATTAAGTGCAAGTATGAGTTATGGGTTTCATGGGTCATAGAGGGTAATCTATGGCTTGCAAGGATGTGATATGAGACTTTGCCTATGGAAATCTGGACATGGAGATGATCATTGTCCTGTATGGCTTGTCCTGAGGTGAGTTTGTTGTTAATTTAGATTGAGACACCTTCACTTTTGGTCCCTGCCTTTGCAGTAGCTGGCCTAAATGTGTGGAAGGCATTGTATCCCTGCACTGCCAGGGTACTTTCAGCAGACTTAAACTATGTCTCAGTAACTACACAAATGCCCACATTTTCCAAGGAGGGGAGACCCTAGAAGGAATGGAGTTTCTTGTTTAGGATCCTGGCATTGAGTAGTAACACTTCTAGATTCCCTTGGGTTGGTTTTGCTATGCCAAATGGTTTGTCTGTTTGACATTGCCTAAAAAGGCACTAAGGAGGAGGCCATTGTTTTAGCCAATATTCAAAAGCCTAGAGGGGATGGTACAGACCATCTTTGGCAAAGCAACGTGATCTGTTGACCATATCTGCCAATGTTGACAAGTATTGTTTCCCCTTCTAATGACACCAGAAACTAAGGCAATTATTGAAGTCAGTCATATTTTATTCATATTATGGCATCATCTGTGGTAAAGGTAGAAAGCTGCTCACTGATAGGCACATACTAGCCTGGGACACATAGTCTGAGAGCTCCACATTGTCTGTCTTCATATAGTCCGGGGAGGTACATCTCAGGTCATTTACACCCACATACTGGTATTTGTGGTTATTGACTTGAGTGGATGGGTGATTTGGTAGATCCTAGTCCCTGGCAGACAACTGACTGTGATTTATCTCCTTATTCAGCATGGTGAGTAGGAAAGCATTATGTTACACAATGAAGTCTCATCTGACTAAAATATTGGATAGTATATTGGCTTGCCTTATAAGCTTTGTATCTGAGGCTCCAAAGGATGTGCCTGTATGTGTTGTGTTGGGTACTGTTTTAGTGGCATGCATTTTGTTTTTTGTAGGACAAATGTCTAGGAGGTCGTTGGGGTTTAGGAAGGTTGCTTTTAAGTACCTTAGCATATGTTGGTCTATGTGATGAGCAAGCACTATCTGAGGTGGGTGTAATACTTATGTTTCTCACAACCTGATTTTGTTATTTTGACTGATTTTGTGTGATAGTCTATCCTGCTTTGACACTGTGTAATTATGTCTCTCACATACTGTATCCATTTCTCTATGGATTAGTTGATTGCCAGTGAACATACGACAATTCATAAATTCTCTCAGGAAGCCCATGTCTACCATCTAGCTGTGGAAAAATTGGGAAAGTGCCCATGCATGGTGCCAGATCTTTTTAAGTTAAGAATAAAGGGATGATACAGTACAGATTTAAAGCAGGATAACTTGGGTACTGTGAGGATAGAACCTTCAGCGAAACTATGTTTGACTAAATTTGTGCACCGGTATAATTTTTTCCTACCATGAAAAATGTATTTATTTTCATTTGTCATACCTGTACTAATGTGCCTGCTCAGTACTTTAGCAGTGAAAGGATATCAGTGCAGATAGATGCACTACATCAAATGTCAGCCTGCAGTTCTAATCCTGTAACATATATATTGGGTCCTCACTTTACAAAGTTGTAGTGTTTTGGAACAGCATAACATCATGGGGAGTGTTTTGCATGTGTGTTCTGCAAACTGAGTATTGTAGACAGATAATAAGGAAAGACTGAGTGGAATCTTTTTCCCTGTCATGTGGCCATGTTTCTCAACAACACAGGGCTTTGTTATGCCATTCTGTTACATACCATAGGCACAATGTTTGTGAATCCTGCTCTGTGTTTTATGTCTTAATGTGTACATTCTTATAAGTAACACAGTTTGGTTGCTTCAGTAATATTAGCTGCTGCAGTTATTTTATTAGCATATGTTCCTTTCACAATTCTGCAAAAGTTATGAAGATATGAAAATATAGCATCTTCATTGAGAAAATGCATTCTTCCTAATTTCATAGAATGAGAAAACCTAATAATTTTGTTATCTTCCTTTTAAGGTGGGCACTTCATAATGACAAATGCTACATCTTTGATAGCTGTCCATGTGTTTGGAAAGGTTTTGAATACTCACCCAGTGAGATTGTATCTACATCGTGTTATAACTGGTAAGCAGAATTCCTAAAACTGTGATGATATCCAGCATACTTTATGATTTGCATTTTGAATCTGCAAATAAGAATTTATACTCTGATCAAACCAAACAATGCGTGTTTCATACAATGTTGTAATTATGAAATTAGTCAAAATAAGTTGGTGTTACTGAACTAGGTCAGCTGATCAGACACAACTTTTTGAGGTCCATTCTGTACCATTCTGTACGTTATATATGATGAAACTCAATGCGTTTTTAGGAAATGACACAAGGTTTGTAGTCCTAGGAAATGGACAACCATAATGAACAAACCAGACAGTATGACATTGATTTCTCGTTAAAGCCAGGTAAGAAACAATTCCACTGTGTCAAGGCAACCAGACCAGGCCGTTGAGAAGTGCAGTGTAGAATAATGAAATAGCCATGTTTTGCTCATGCTGCATGTTGCTCTTTTATATATTAAAGCTGCATTTCATTTTTTCATTTAACGATATTTCAGAGCTTCAATGATATACATGTTCGGCACTCCTGTTAACTTTAGACTGACATAATGTGCTGTGATCTAAAGATAGGCAGCCAGAGGGAAATATATTTGTGTGTGTGTGTGTGAGTGTGTGTATACATACATATATATCATATATATATATATATATATATGTATATATATATATATATATATATATATATATATTTATATATCTATGGATAGGTCTACTTCTCTTAATCAAAAGTATATTACTTCGAAAAGAGAAGTAGACCAACACTTACGCAAAAGTGCACTTAAATGAAAGTGCACTTCCGTGAAGAACAGTTCACCGAACCATTAAGAAACACTGAGGAACTGAAGCACACTACAGTGGGGAAAAGGGAATTTACCTGTTTCCCCACTGTAGTGCGATCTCAGAGTTGGTATATTTAAGTAGGGGGGTGGGGGGGGGGGAGGGAGGCAACCTGCAAAAACATTGGCTTGGTGTTCCTGGTCGGTTCATTGAAACGTTCTTCGTGATAGTGCACTTTTGGTTAAGTGCACTTTCGAGTAAGTGTGAGCCTACTCTTCTTTTTTGAAGAAGTGTTCTTTTGATGAAGTACAGTAGATCCATATATATATATATATATATATATATATATATACATATATATATATATATATATATATATATATATATATATATGTGTGTGTGTGTGTGTCTATGTACCTCTTCTATACACACACACATATATATATATATATATATATATATATATATATATATATAATATGTGTGTGTGTATATTTATATATATATAAAACTAACAGTGGAAGATGAGAATTTTAACAGGGAACTTAATTCTTTTCATAAGGATTTTAATGGTTTGGGGGTACATTAAAAGAGATATAAATGAAAATATGAAGTATATATCTAAGATGAGAAGTGCTGAGGCTAGACCATATTTTTCAGAACTGGTTAGTTTAGCACAAGAGCCTGAAAAAGATTATGGTACATGACTTCTTTTGGATTTTACCAGTGATTCAAGAAATGTCATGGAAATTATAAAAAAAAAATAATAATAATAACATTGTCAGGTGCTATTAACTAATGAAACTATCAGAGAAATAGTAGGTCAATACCATAAAGTTAAATATAAAAACTGTAAATCACTTAAAAGGAAGTTATATTATCTGAAAAATACTTCGGAAGTAGTGATGGTTGAGCATAATGAGCATGTATTTAGTACAAATCCCTGTGGACTCTGCAGTTATTGCGTGTCTATCTCACAGCGTCGAGCAGACTATTAACTGAATGCCCTTTTATTGACACACTTTAAGTGTAATACAAAACCCAGAACAGCCACAAAAGCAATTTTTTTTCCCAGGGGAAAGAAATCTCTTGGCCAATACAAAAAAAAAAAAATTCAGACCGTACAAAGTGGGGGGGCTTTGCTGTGCCGCCCACACATCCCCTAACTGAATATACCAATTCTGAGATTGCACTACAGTGGAGGAAAGGGCAAATCCTTGATGATGGCAAAGTGATTTTTTTCCCTTGGGAGAAAATTTGTTGTTGTGGCTGTTTGGGGTTGTTGTATTTCACTTAATATGTGTCAATAAAAGGGCGTTTGTTTAACAGCCTGTTTGATGCTGTAATATAACCCATTATTGCAGTTTTATACAAACAGGAGGAGTGTTTATACATCTGAACACAGGGAGGCAATATTTCTTTAAGCTAATAGCAGATTGTGGCACCAGTCACATAGTGTATGTAGTATGCTGCCAAATATGCAGTAAATTTTATGTAGGTTAAACAGATACAGACCTGCGCATTAGAAAACATGAACACGTTTATAATATTAGGACTGGAACATGAAATAATGCTTTAGCTAAGCATGTTAGAGAAACTAATGAATCACACTGCTTTAAGTTCATGGTAGTAGATAAAACAAAAATCACCTTGAGGCAAAGGGACATAAGAAATAAAACAGAGCTTAATGAATCAGAATGGATTACTAAATTACAGGCAATGGAAGGCAGTGGTCTCGATGATAGGATTCATTTAAAATCCAGCTAACTACCCACAAACTGCATTGAAGGCCATAGCCTACCCTGTTTCTTTACTGATAAATAGATCCATCACTGAACACAGCACTCCATCTCTGTGGAAACCTCCTACATCATTCCCCTCCACAAAGGTGGCCCTTCTACCGACCCCTCTAACTGTCGACCTATCGCAATCTTGTCACCCCTATTAAAGATTTTTGAAAGATTTCTCCACTACCGACTCCTTACCCATCTCCTCACCAGTAACCTACTATCCAAGTCCAAACCTGGGTTTCGACTATCACACAGCACCACCACTGCCTTAATCAATTTCACCAACACCATAAATACACATAGAACTCAAGGCCAACTAGTCTCTGCCATTTTTCTAGACCTATCTAAAGCTCAACATGGACAATGCCACCCTGCTCTGGTTCAAAAGTTACCTAAATAACCACCTTCAGTCAGTTAAAGGGCATGACTCCCTATCCCCACCCCTCCCAGTATTTTTAGTTGTTCCCCAGAGTTCCATTCTCGGCCCCCTACTCTTGAATATTTTTACAAACCAACTTTACTTATCTACCTGAAAAGCCGAAATAGTACAATGCGCATCTAATCTCCAAAAGCTCCAACAAAATGCCCAGGAATCCTTCACAGAAATAGAAAATTGGCTAAATAAATCACAGCTGATAATGAACCCAAGCAAACCCAACTCATACTATTCCACCCAACAAAGACTACCAACCAAATCACCTTCACTATATTCTCAGCAGACAGGACTCCATCTCTCCAGTCGCAGACGCCAAATTACTAGGGATTACAATTGATCAACAACTAAGGTTTAACAAATATATGTCCCAGGCCATCTCCAAAGTGCACAAAAAGGTAGGGACCCTATAACGCTGCAAAAGTACCTTACTTCCAAATCTAGAATTGCCATAGCCTGAACCCATCTCTTAGCTACCTTACTTTATGCATGTCCAGTACTAACAAATCTAAGTAATACCAACCTCAACAAATTATCTACATGTTACCTCAAAATCGCCAGATTTACTACTAATGCCAAATTTCACTCCCACTACTGTCATTCCTTACTTACTTTACACTGGCTTGAGCTCCCCAACCTATTATGTTTCCACCAACTCAACCTTGCACACCAAATTCTCTACTATCCAGAAAAAATCCCTGCCCTATCTGGACTTCTAAACTGCTATACTTCAAACTGACAATTATGCTGCACCATCAAAGCCCTGATAGAAAAAAATCCCATATGAAAATAGCTCTGGGGAATCCCTCTTCCCCAACGAAGTTGCTAACACCTAGAATAGTCTTCCTTCTGACATTAGACTTCAAAATAAAACACCCACTTTCAATATACGACTGAAATCACACCTTCTTACCAACTGACTATGCAACTGCAATGGCCCACCTTAACCCCTCACTACACAGCAGTAGTTCTGTTTCCTAAAGCCTCCTGTTCTTAGTGACGTGCTCATCATTGCTCACTCACTTTAACTTCTTGTGAATGTTACTAAATGTGCATTGTAAATATGTAAATATGTAAATAGTATACTTATGTCCTTCCATTGTGTCATCTCAAACTAATGTAATTATCATGTATCTTCTGAGATCTAAGCTTTTCCTTGCAACATTCTTGTACCATTGTACTATGATGTTAACTTCTCTACATTCACAATCTCTGTAATTTATTGCAATTATCTCTAAATGTTGTAAACTCCCAGTAAACAAATGTCAAACAAATACATTCAATTCAATGTTCAATCATAGCCTCACATCAAGCTTTGTGCCCACTGAATGGCGCACAGCAACAGTTATCCCAATCCACAAAGGGGGAGCCAACATGGACCCTGGGAACTATTGCCCTATTAGCCTGACGAGCCTGATCTACAAGGCCATGGAACGTATCATCATGGAACTTATAAACAAAGACATTGGTAACCTCCAAACTCTGGACCCCAACCCAATTCGGGTTTGTGAAAGACAAATCATGTCTCCTGAACCTGATTGACTTCTTTGAAGCAGTCACCAAAGATGTAGATGAGGGTAAGGTGGTTCACACAGCCTATCTTGACCTCGCCAAGCCTTTTGACACCATTCCCCATTCTGGAATTATTAATAAACTCACTAAACTAGGTATAAATCCCTATGTCAGAAGATGGGCTGCCAATTGACTCACTGACAGAACCCACACTGTAAAAGTTGCAGACTCCAAATCCGATTTCAAACCAGTGACAAGTGGAGTACCACAGGGTTCAGTCCTGGGTCCTCTCCTATTTGGTATCTACTTCTCTGAACTACAGGCTAACACAGAAGGTCTCTGGCTAATGAAGTTCGCAGATGACTGCAAACTAGGAGCCATAGTTGAGTCCCCAAATGATGTGGACATCCTACAGAAGGGCCTCACTGAAACAGATGCCTGGTGTCGGAGCCATGGCCTCAAGCTCAATGCCAAAAAGTGCATTCTCATCCCCTTTGGTAAAAATTCTGTACCCATGAACTATCACATAAGCGGCAGTCTTAACACCAAAATTGTGATGAGACCTTGGGACCCAGGTGAACAGTAGTCCCTCCTTTGATAATCATATCTCCACAGTGGTCAGGAAATGCTTCTACGTGGCACACCTCATCACGAAAGGGTTCTCATCCAGGAAAAAAGAGATCATTGCTCCTCTCTACTCGTCACTAATTAGACCCATTATAGAGTACAACGCCCCTTTTGGAATTTATCTTACAGACATCTACAATAGCTGGAAAGGCCACAGAAGTACCTCACAAAGAGGATTACTGGCCTCAAACAGATGCCCTACACTGACAGTCTCAAAAAACTCCAGTATTACTCCATAGCATATCGCCTACTTCAAAGTGATCTCTGCCTAACATACAAAGCTATGTCAAACCCAGAGCTGTTGGACATACTCCACCTAAAGACATCCCAATCCCTCCGAGCTACATGCTCTAAGGACCTAAACCTTGTCACCACAATAAACAGAACATGCTGGAGGGATAGATTCCTGTCCTAGAGACTTCTCGTTTTCTGGAACACGCTACTCATCTATATCAAACAAAGTTCCTCTTTAGCACTCTTCAAGAAAACTCTTGATGAGTGGATGGGAAATAGGAAATTCACCCTGGGGATTACTTCTGTGGCTTTGCTTGACAGGGGCACAGGAAAATAACTTTCTTGGGTGGCAAAAGCCAGGTAACCTTGTTGGCTAGGCTTACTTAGGCCCTTGGGCCAATAGCCTAGCACCTACCTATGAACCTATGAACCTATCTGCAAGCAAGAAGGCAATGGTAAGTTTCTGATTTTTTATGACCTAAATGTAAACAGTGCTTGTAGCTATGCATTTATTGCAAACTGAATGAAAACAATGTTTTGATATTTGTTTTGTGATAGGTTAGTTTTTGGCACCAAGTTTGAATTCATTGGATTGGTGTGTTTTTAATGAATTAAGTGTAAAATAAGTATTTTAGAACTGTTCAATTGGTCTGATGAAGCAACAAGAAGAGTTTTGAAAGTGCTTACTGCTTTTATTATTTTTTACATGAAGTAAAGATATATGTTTTAATAACTTTTACTGACATTTTCACTAATGAACAGTGCTTGTTTAGCCAATATATATATATATAGCAATTTTGATATGGCATATATATATATAAAGATATTGCAGAGTATTTTGCCTGGCCGCTAGTGGTTTTTTACACAGAGGTTCAGTACAAATAAAGTGAGATCATTATATTTATATATATATATGAAAAGATGATAATTTTGCTGATACAGATATGTTGATGCTGTGTTGAGATAATTTTTCTTTTCTCCATGGATGTGTGACAGTGGGGTGAAAATAAAGCCATAAGACATTTGTTCTGGGGGGTGTATTCAATAAATAACAAATAAGAAAACATGTATGATATAGATGAATTTCTATATAAATAATATTAAAAATGTGATTTATCCACTGTCTTGTCCTAATATAATAAGAGAGCTGAAAATCTCTTCACAGCCATTTTTTTTCAGCTAAGTCAACCACAGCTATCAACAGAATAGGGTTAGAAACATTTTGAGTATAGTTCATATATTTGTTCCTTTACTCATTAAATTCTTCTTGGAGATTTTATATATGGTTTTTTATTTATTAAAAAGAATTGACTGTTATATATATATATTTATATATGTGAGTTCATGTGGGTTGGAAGTGGCATCAATTCTTTTCATTTAATGCTATAGTTTTGTCTTAGTCAGAACTTTTTCATGAGTTTTCTTTTGTAATTATTTGTTTTTGTGTGTTGTGTGAATTAATATTGGCTGCATACACCTCCATACACAACCAGCATTCTACATCTGCTGCCTAAATGAAGCCATACATTTTATAGTTATTCACAGCCTCACAGCCAGTTTTAAATTTCCTGTGATTTTGTGTTCCACTACTAAGTTTTAAAGACATGAATATTACAACCAATCCATTTTCTCATATTATTGTTTAGTTATAGTATAACCATATATATGAAGGAGAGAGGTTTTAGAAAAAACCAAAAAGCCTCGTTTTAAGTAGATCTGTATTCAGTCCACATTTTTTATCAAGTGCTCAATCATCTTCCTAGATTTCAGTCATTCTTCTTCCATTCTTTATTTTTGAAGTATGGCAAGTCTCAAGAATAATTATGTTTTTCATGAACTTTTGAAGCTACTGCGCAAGTTCCAGTATGTATATACACCAAAAAGCCCAATCATGTTCTACTACTCAGCCCTTATAAAGTCCAAGCTATTTGCTGCTTCTACAATGTTCAAACATATTTGTTTTTTTCAGTGTATCTACACCTAAGAAACATCATCCATAGTAATTCACCCACTGTTAATATTATTTTACACAACTGCCACAACATCATCAGAGTTCGGTTCCTTTCTTCAAGGTCATGGATTATTCTTTGCTTGTCTTTGGTTTTTTGTGCATGGCTTCACAAAATATGTCACATTCTACCAAAATCAGCCTCAGTAGTCAATAGTTCTCTAGGCTCCTTTAGGTAACTGCCTTGTGAGGTTTTACTGAACTGCTTAATGTGTTCCTGATGAATTTTCCAACGGTCAGGAACTACTGAACAGTTGCTTTAAGGATTCTTATTGAGGCGCTGAAGATAGTTTCAGTGAATGGAAGCAAATAGTAAAATGATTGCCCAAACTACCTTCATTGGACATTACAACAATTTTTATTTATTTTTTGCTGGTAAGCAATCCCCCTTTCACCACCCCAATATGGTGGGAATTACATATACTAACTCAAAGGTCACATAACTATGGAAAAAAGACAGACTCCACTGTCAGCAAAAGTAGTCTTATCAAACGGTGCTCATACTTTTTGTGTTTGCCGAAACTACCCTTTGTTAAAGTGACATGCTCTCTACTTTAATGGCTTTACCAACAATCTGCTCACAGTCAGTTTGAGAGAAAGTTCCAGTAAAGTTTCTCATGTAGCACCTATACCTCATCCTTCTTGACTTCAAAAAGCTCTTTCTCTACCCTTTCTTTCTATTTGTCTAATAACCTATCATCACCTATCCTTCCCAGAGTCTGTTCCAAAGTCTTGGACTAGTTTGAGTGACAAACATATCACTATTTGTGTAGTACTATCGTGAAAATTTTACACCTTTTCTTCTGTTAGGCTTATCAGATTTGTGTACGGAAGCATGATGCTTAGATATTCATTGTGAAAAATGTAAAATAAGTAGCAGCATTACTGACAATTATCCAGCTAATCCTTTGGACACTGGCAGGTCTTTAATGCAGTGTTCACTGTTTATTGTACCCTAATTTGCTTTATTATCTGTGTTCCAAGGCATTCCCAAGGTCCTCACATGCCATTTTCTCTAGATATGGCACATGATGCTCTAAACAATGATACATTAAGATTAAGAGCATGTGCAAGGTAGTATCCCAGAAAAAATGTTAATAAAAGAAAGCAAGCCATGCTGCATTCTCTGTGTCTAGTATTTAGCTTCTGCCTACTAAATTCCTTTGCACCATTACCGTGACATGATGTTGAAATCACCTCTGAAGCAAGGGAGACTTGAACGATGTGAACAAGAACCCTACATGTCTGTCACATCCATTGTATAAATGCAAGGTGTATTGAACTGTGTAAAACACTCATAGCTGCACACTTCTTAGAGACATCTCTCAATATGATATCTACTGAGGGATGCCTTATGTTGTTTATCTTATTGATTTCTACAATTCAGTTAACAGGACTTTGAATGATGGAGTTGGTGTAGTTTGTTGCTGATAGTCTCAAATAAGTTTGAATTTGTTCCTCACTCTGGGATGAATAAATTTGAAGCACTAAACATTAGTTCATATATTATTACTTGTACAATGGATTGACTGGCTATAAGAAGGCAGTTGCATGTCATCATTATGAATGTATACATTTTTCACTTAATGAAAAAAAAACTTAGGAGGTGCAGGACTTTGTAATCTACACCAACTTATTTAATATAATCGAGCCCAAGGTAACTGCAACCTGTGGACAGGGGAGTTGTCCATCTCCTGACTTCATTCACAAGTGTGTTTTGCACTCAGTGACTGTAATAGCTGCAGTCATTGCTATGTGTATACTAAAAGAGAAGACAAACAACAGGACTCAAATTGAAGAAATTTTGTGGGAGACATTAAGTGAAGAGGCACACAGCTAATCAGGCAAGTAAGAGGCAGTGAAGAGCACCAGCATAGTGAACAAAGAATCACTTAAGAAAAGAGAAGCACATTGATGGTGATAGTGGGGTAAACAGTGCGAAGCTACTCACAGCTGAATCAGTGCAACAGTACTGTGTGTGACCTATGTGTTGGATATTACAGGCAAGGCACAGTAGCAAGGCCAAGTAATTGCACACTCAGATGCATGGTATTGTGCTACACAGCTGTATCTAGTACCTGTGCAGCACAAGGGCAGCATAGTGACCAATAGATACAGCAATGTGGATGTGCACAGCAAAATTGCAGCCATGTTCATCATATTAATGGGGATGAAATATGGTTGATAGCAAAGCAGGAAGTGGTAGCACAGGAAATCAAGGGAAACACAGAAAAGTAACCAAAAGACATGAAAGCTGTGAGGAAGATTAATTTTTTGAGCAGCCAAACATATTCATCTGCTACTGCTCCTTCACCACTGGAAAACAAAGTATGTACACTATTCTAAGTGTTGCAGAAGGAGGGTGGGGGGGGAGAGTAGTAAGTAATATCTGTGAATAGGATAGAGGGAGAAGGTCAGGTAGTAGAGACAGACAGACATTGAACACAGTTACAGCCTGGTAAGATTGGCATATACACAAAATGTCAAGAAGACAGTGCATAGACACATAGCTAGAGATGGTAGACAAATTGTGATGGGGAAGATTGGACAATGAATGAGAAAAGGAGAATTGAACACCAGGATGGGAATAGGAGAGGGTCATGGCATGGTTGATTGGTGTAATGGGCTAATTCTTCTTGGCAGACCAGCAAAAAACCACACAGCTCCTCAGTAATGCTAGAAATCACAACATGTCACAGGCAGGCATCTAAGATCTGATGCACATTGGCAGGCACCAGTTACTGCAGCTGACACTGGAAACCTCTAGATAACCCTTTTGTCCACTTTCAGGAGAGAAACTTCACCCCCCATCCTGTGAAACAGGCACAATGGGCACTAGTAACTGCTACATATCACATCTTGCAAGGAGGCAGTCTTCTCTATCTTGAGAGGCAGACCTTGAAGCTACTGGTGATGCAGCACCAGAAGTAGCGGCCAGGGCAAAATGAGATGACTGTAGCCTCATCTCCTCCTGTTCTGCAACTAGACTTGCAAAAGGATGACACAATGAGAAAAACACAATTGTAGTTGTGCTGTGAACTGTTACAGATGCCCTGCATAGCCCACTACCAGAAGAGGTGCTCCCATCATGTGTGGAAATCAACTGCATTCAGCGTCTGCTTTTTTTCTTGCATGTTCTCTTAAGCATCTGTGTAGAATAATTAAGATAGTAGAAGACAATAATACTAAAACAATTCTGTCACCCACTGCTGGATCAGTTGGCATGTCATTCTTTATACCTATTATGGCACCGTTCACCTAAACAGATGATACCAAATGCATCAGTCACCATTTCAGACAACTTGTGCCAGGCATCTACTTCACACAATGGGTCATCATAATTGCCCAGCAAGTGCTGTTTGACATTACCATGCAGGAAGAAACAGAAAATTCTAGTCTCACAGGTACACCAAGCTTAGAGCATTACATTATTTACTACTTGAAATTGCCTTAAGGAGCAAAATGGTAGCCCTGTGCTCACAGATGCACATTTTGTGAATTGTGTTGCTTAGTGTAGCAGTGCACCATATGACAGACTTTAATCCTGCATATTTGTGCTATGGCAGTGCACATGCTACATATATGGGGCATTTTCTGCATAGTCTGGGTTTTCATGGTTACCAGTCAGGATTCTAGGGAATATCTAGCATTGACTGCAACACACAGCATTTTATATGTGGCCTGCTCCCTCCTTGCATGGCATCTGTGTGTACAGAATGTTTTTCTAGTGTGTGTCTGCGTGTATGTGTGCACCTACCAACCTGGTGAACTTGTGGAAAGTCCATTCATAGGAAATGTTGGTATAGACTGGAAGTGTGCCAAATGAGTGAATGATGTGATCTGCCTGGGTGGTGCACACACACATTATATGTAATGCTATTGATATTACAGACCATATCGCAATTTAAAATGTGAAAACCCTTTTTGTAGAAGTATTAGAAGACCTCTGGGTCAGGTGGGGACTTGATTCTAACATGTGTGCACTCTTTGTCTTGCAGGAGAAATGGGCTATGCCATAAAAATTCTCAACTAGTGTTGGTTCTCTCCTATGTTCTCCTGGAAGTCAGATGAGCTGTTTCACTTACTGTCACATATTTATTTGTTTATGTATTTATATTTGATTACTGTTGTAGTCCACTGATCGATAATAACAAGTTTCAGGCTTAGCCCTGGTAAATACTGCATAGTGCAGAGAAACTGGTTTAGGATTTGCAAAGTGGATAGCTATTGTTTCTGAAACATGTTCCTTGTAGTACTCTGTAAGATCTTTTAGCTGAGATGTTTAAGGCTGCACATACCTTTGTATTCACAGGAATGGGCAAATGATGCATCATCCTCAGTTAATCTTGTGGTCAGCACAGTTCAACTAGGTCCCTTACAGCATTCCTGTCCAGGTGGAAACATTCCACAGTATGATGGTCTGTGAGGTGCTGTCTGCACCTCCTTGAATGACATAGGTAGCCACAGTCCCCAACATTAGCTTGACTGATGAAGCTGTTCCCTCCACTTTCTACAGTGCTATGGGTGATGCTATTCCTGGCACCATGAATCATGGCATTCATTATGGATATCCATTACATTTCCTAATCAGCCTCCATTTGGTCCCTTCATTTGTATATTGCATGTTGCACATTTGAATGGTATTCCTCATTTACATGTAATTTTGCACTCATTAGCATGTACTGCATTCCACCCTATTCTGTTCTTTTATGGGCCATGCTGTTCATGTCTTTATATCACTCACACCTTGCTCATGGCTGCTATCTGCACTAATCTTTACAGTGCATTTGATTTTGCCTTAATTGTCTGTTCATCATAATCCCCTACACGGCCATTTGGCCCATTCGTTCCTCATCATTGGGAAGATGGTTGGCTGGGAAAGGACATCATTCACATTCAACATTCTGACTGCTCTAATGCATTAATCATTCACATTCAGACAGCCATCAGACACTTTCAATGTACTTTTCTTTAGATATCCCTTTCTGTAATGCACACACCTGATGAGACATAAGGAAGGGGCATAGGGGAGGAGGATGCAGTACCAGGACAGTAGAGGACGTTATCTTCATAAAATACTGTCCCACTTTCTGAGGCATAAGTAGTATGTTTCTTGGTCTTCACCAAGATGTTAGCACTGCTCAATGTGACCCTGAGAGCAGGCATCCCCTTCAATCCCCCAATGGAGACAGGTGAATGTGTCATACCCCTTGACTCCTTCTTTGCCGTATCTCATTGTTTCATTATGGGGGGTGCTAATCAAACACTGGTCACCTGGAATCTGGTCAAAAATTTGTCTTGTTTGCCACAGAACCAGACTTAAGTAGGTCTCAAATATTTTAGAGAATTAATTTCTCTACTGATATAAACTAAGAATAAATTCAACTTCTTAATATTTAACAAATGATTGGCTTTTTGGTTGTTGGAGTACTAAATTTACATTTACAGGTTTGGCAGCAATTGCTCCTTTATAATGAGTTATTTTATGCTTTATGTTTTATGCCAACTTACTTTCATGCGGTCTTTGAGTGATGATGCTACTACATTGTAATGGGACACAGCCTGGCTTGCATCTGTAAGAGATCTATTTATAATATACATATGATTAGTCATTAGCCAGTAGAGAGATAAGATTCACCTTTCTAGTCTGATAAGGAATGGCTGGATGTTAACAGTCTAATCAAACTCTGGGATGAGAGTCATAGGATTATACCCACCCTACTCACAACTATAATTAAGTCTGACAGAATCAGGACATGGCATAATACTTACTTGCTCCTTTGCATTTATCTTACAATGTCCCTGGAAGAAGCAGTTCATATCCATGGTATGGGCCCAGATAGTTAGATTTTGTATACATTTTGTAATAATGCTACTGTCAAGTTCAGCAACAACATGCATAATTAAAAACCAGCAATACTGTTTCAGTACTCAGTTTACATAATTTGTTTACTATCAAAACTGGTATTTTGGTATGTTTTTATCAAACAACATTGAGCAAACACTTTAACATAATAAAACAAATAACTATTCACACAAGTCTTTACATCAGTTCTTGCTATATACATTAATAAAATTCATTAAGCAGCCATGAACTGATCATAGAACAAAGATTAATATTTATTGAGTTCAATTTTATTTAGTTATTATATTATGTGGTTATTTTGTTTTTTGACCATTGAGTATCTATTAGAATTTTGGCCAATCAAGATTTTAAATTTGTTAAATTATTTATAGATGCTATATTTGAGAATGGCAAAACTAAATATATACAAGCATGTTTTAATATGAGATCACCCATACATTTTGAGTTCACATAAAATGTAGAAAAAGAAAGATTCATCTGAGTTCATCTTGTATCCTAAATGTAAAACGCTGAAGTACTATTTAATGTTTTATGGATATAAGTGCTTGGTAAATTTAAATAAATATAAATGTAATCTGCAGAGATAGGAAATTGTATTTTAAATCCTTTATATGATGGAACATTATAGTAGGATTTTTGAATTAAGTAAAAAAATAATGGTTCAAGATTTAAACTGAAAAGGTAGGGGGAAGTGGGCAGCCCTGTTTTGCTTCCATTCTTTAAATAGATAGGACATGAAATAAGTTTATTTATAAAGCATAAAGTTACTCATTACAAAGAAGAAATTGCGGCTTAACCTGAAAATGTGAGCTCAGCACTCCAACAACAATTAAGCCAATTGCTAATTGTATAGATGGATTCTCATAAGAATTTTAGATGATTTATAAAGCTATTGGAAATACTAATGTTTCCAAAACAGTAACAAACAAACTATTAAAGGCTTTAGAGGCATGTAACAATAAAGCATACTAGTTTTATTTGCTATTATTACATAAATATTGTAAGGTAAATACTGACTGGTCTATGGTTTGCCTATTTTTGAATTCAGATTATTAGAGTTAAAATGCTGTGGGTACTATTTGCTTAATTATTATAGCTAAAATTGATCTGAGAATGTTTATATCTGGGTGCATTAATGGTATTGGGTGGTAATTTGAAATATCTGATGTGCCTTTGTTTACTTGGTTTAGATAACAAAATAGTTTTAGATCTATTGAGATAAATATCTGAAATCCACTTTGACAAAATACTTAAAAAGACCAAAAATTGAATCTTCAATATTATATCTTGAAATAGTTTATACAATTCAGTAGAGCAACATTGGGGCTTGGGGCTTTATTTACCAAAACAAAAGTGGAAGTCACAAATTGCAGACCAGACGTTATAAATCCACAAAAATTTGGTTTATTAGTCCGCAGGTATAAGGACTTTCGTCCCAATCAAATCACATAAGGAACTTCATCAGATACAAGGTTTTAAAATTTAAAAATCAAATAGACTTGAATAGGTGACATCACTTCCTATACCACATTTAAAGGGAAACTGACAAGCAAAATATTTAATTACTGTTTAAATGCAGCTGTAAAACATGACATGTAAAATACAACAATAAACAAGACACATAGAGATATAAGAATTTCTCAGATTAGTATAAAAAAATGTATAAATAAGTAAATAAATGTATAAAAAGCAGTTGTTATAATGTTGTATTCTAGCCACACCCCACCATCAATTAATATGCATTGAGTCTGATAAATAGGACAGCAAGTAAATAACATAATCCAAAATTTTTTTTTTTTAATTTTAATTAATATTCTTGGAATGCATAGAATGTATCAAATCAGTAGTGAAAACAGTGCTGGTAAATGTAAAGAATTAATACATATAATTTTTTTTTACAAATAGATTATAATGTTGATATTCATTCATAAAACTAATTGTGTTTATACATATAGTTCATCTTTTGAGGGCTTTTAGTTTTAATAAACTACTAATGGACAGACTGTCATTAAGGCCAGGCCAATGCACAGTGTCCCAGTCAAAGTTGCCAGATCAACTCAGCCCTTTCAAGAAGGCATGCCCAAGCTGCCTCCTCTCCATATGTTTTAGAACTTCTAAAATAATGAATTTGAACTGATGTCCCTTGTTAACCTTCACATGTTTTGCCAGTGCATTACAGTCATATTCATCTGTAATGTTCCTATCATGCTCACTAATCCTGTTTTTAAGTGTACGTTCGGTTTTACTGACATAAAAACAAGGACAGTTAGAGCAAATTGCACAGTAAACAACTCTTTCCATAACACACAAACTCTCCTGGCATTTTGACTCTAATGTTGTTAACAGTGGTCTCACCAACTTCAAGAATGTATGAACAGAATTTGCATGTTCCACATTTTGACATGTGCCCATTAGCTCGAGGAAAATACAAATCTTCAAATAAGTACTTCAGGTTAGCCTCCTTCTTAAAAATGCAAACAGGTCTCTCACCTATAACATCTAAAAAACCTTTTTCACCCATTTGTAGGTTCCAGTTCTTCATTAATATTTCTTTAATAATAGGGGCCTCACATGAAAAGGTGGTGGAAAACTAGATTTATAGTTAACGGTGTAACTCAAGTGTAAACCTGGGGAATTGTAATTCCCTGCATGCTCTACTTCTGAAGAATCAAGTAGAGATTTAGTTCGTTCAACAATATCTTAATCATGGGAAACCTCTTGGTTAGTCTGATTGAATAAGTGTGTTCCTAGAACGGGTGTAAAATGTCCATGCTGTCTTTTAACCATAACATCTCTCATAATATTCTCAATAAACTGTAAATGATACCCTCTTGAGTAGAACATGTCCTTAAGTTTATGACATTCCAACACAAAAGATTTCCATAGGGTAACCATATGTGCAGAGCAGACAAACTGCCCCTTAACCACTGCACGTGTCTGTGAAAAGGGGTGATAGCTGTCAAAGTGAGGAAAAGAGTTGGAATATGTTTCCTTTCTGAATATTTCTGCAATAAATCTCTGGTGCTGGGAGTCCTTAATGAGAAGGATGCCTAGATATGTGATACTATTTTCTTTTATTGTGTATATAAACTTCAAAAATGATGTTGTGGTATTAATCAATTCCATAAAATGGGGGAAAAGGTCATTTGGTCCTGCCCATAAGATAAAAATATCATCCAAATATCAAATATAGGTATGGCAAAATGGAAAAAACCTTGATGGTTGGCATAGACACCACCACAGGCAGAACCCATTGCCACACTTTGTTTCTGCAGGTAATATTTTTTATCAAATAGGATAAAATTACTTCTAAGAACCATTTCTAAGATTTGCTCATACATGTTGATTCTCTCTTGTTCAACCCCTTTTAGTAGGCGGTAGTCAAAAATTACACTTCCCCTACATCATGTGGAATAACAGAATACAAGTTAACAACATCAATAGTAACAAAAAGAAAATGTTCTTTAAAATAGTATTGTTAATTTTTTTAAGAAAGTCCCAAGAGTCTATACATAGGTGATTTTCTTTCAGTAAAAAATTCTTAAGTTCAATATTTAGAAACTTTGCTAAAGAGTGGGTGATTGAACGCCTGGCATCCACAATCAGATGCATAGGGGGGTTGTTCAGTGCTCTGACAGTTGGAGCAAATTGCACAGTAAACCACTCTTTCCATAATACACAAAATTCTCCCTGGTATTTTGACTCTAATGTTGTTAACAGTGGTCTCACCAACTTCAAGAATGTATGAACAGAATTTGCATGTTCCACATTTTGACATGTGCCCATTAGCTCATGGAAAATACAAATGTTCAAATAAATACTTCAGGTTAGCCCCCTTCCTAAAAATGCAAACAGGTCTCTCACCTATAACATCCAAAAAGTCTTTTTCACCCATTAGTAGGTTCCAGTTCTTCATTAATATTTCTTTAATAATAGGGGCCTCACATGAAAAGGTGGTGGAATAACCTAGATTTATAGTTAATGGTGTAACTCATCAAGTGTAAACCTGGGTAATTGTAATTCCCTGCATACTCTACTTCTGAAGAATCAAGTAGAAATCTGTTTTTTCAACAATATCTAAGTCATGGGAAACCTCTTGGTTAGTCTGATTGAATAAGTGTGTTCCTAGAATGGATGTAAAATGTCCAATGACCATTTGGAGGCATGTAACAAAGTATACTCATTTTATTTGCTATTATTACATAAATATTGTAAGGTAAATAATGACTGGTCTATGGTTTGCCTATTTTTAAATCCAGATTATTAGAGTTAAAGTGTTCTGGGTACTATTTGCTTAATTATTATAGCTAAAATTGATCTGAGAAATTTTATATCTGTGTGCATTAATGGTATTGGGTGGTAATTTTAAATATCTGATGTGCCTTTGTTTACATGGTTTAGATAACAAAATAAGTTTAGATCTATTGCGATAAATATCTGAAATTCACTTTGACTAAATACTTAAAAAAAGACCAAATATTGAATCTTCAGTATTATATCTTGAAATAGTTTGTACAATTCAGTAGAACAACATTGGGGCTGGGTGCTTTATTTATTTGTAATGATTTAATGGTTTGTTGGATCTCTTTGAATTTGATTGGGGCAGCTAATAGATTTTGTTGCTCTGGATTTAATGTAGGAAAGAGCAATTTGTTTAAGAAATTTAGGTTTTCCTTATAACATTTTAAAGTAGCGGTATCACTGTATAGTTGGGTAAATGAGTTATGAAAATAATGTCAATAATATCATTGTCTTTTGTGATTTTGTTATTATTTATATTTGTTGTAATAATTTCATTGTGATATTTATAAATTTGCATGATCTTAGATAAAAACTTAGAAGGGTTTGTACCCGTTCAGAGTGTGAGACCAAAATGTTATTTTCATATAAGTATAATTGGTTTGAGTGAAAGGCAAAGATTTCTTGTTGTAGATTTTTAATTTGGTGTTCCTTGTCTTCATTTAGGTTTAAAACATTAAGAGAATAAATTTTAAGTTGATTTGTTAAGGTATTAATATACTGATTATTGTGTTCTTATAATTGGTCTATATCATGTTGTTGAACTGTTAAAAGTTCGAACTTCACATGGTCGACACCATATGATCAAACTTTTAAAAGTTCGAATGTTTCAAGGGAGACCTCAGTAGAGTGGGGAATGGGAAGATTTCACTTTTCTGCACTGTAATGTGATCTCGGAGTTGGTATACTTAAAGAGCGGGGGTGTGTGGGTGCAGGGAGGCTTGCCCCCCTGCTTAAACCATTCAGGTAGTTTTTTTCTTTGGTTTATTTTTTTTATTACATTTTTGAACTTTTAAAAGTTTGATTATATGGTGTCGACTATATGACGTTGGAACTTTTAAAAGTTTGATTATGTAATATGTAATATAGATGCCTTATAATAGGTAGCTGATAAGAAAGCCTCTTATTTGTGTTTTTAGATATCTGGTGGGAAAGTGAACTATAAAAATCAGATAACATATTAGTCATTACTTTTATAATATTGCTGTGTTTGAGAAGACTTGTATTAAATATTCCCCTATTAAAATAATTTGTGGTAGCATGGCATTTTTTCAAGTTAAATTTTAACTGTATTTTGGAGTAATTAGAAGGAGTTTTGAGTTCAGTTCTCATGTCAGTTGTATTTTGAAGTAGATGATTGAAATTAGGAAATATCTAATCTTGACAGTGTTTTATGACATTGAGAGTAGTGTGTATAATTGTTATTGTTGGTCAGCAAATTTAATAGGATCTATTAAGTCAAATCTGTCCATCACCTCTAAGAAGGCTTATGCAGCTGTAGCATCTTTATAATTAGTGCTACTTTGTCTTGTAATTTTTTGGATTATTAACCAGGCTGCAGTCTCCCCTGCTTTGTTTTAATCTTTTAATTTAGACAAAATATTTTAAAAAATTGCTAGGAAATCTGTTTGGTCATAACATGATGCATACATATTGATTACAACTAATGGCTTGTTAAATTTCTTTATGTTACAGGTTATATAATACTATCTGCCTTCTGTATCTTCTTTAAACTCTATTATGGTACCCTAAAAATTATTTTAGCTATTATGCACATTATTATATGTGACCAACTTGTCTCAATTCTTGTAAGAAAGTACTCCTATATTGAACAGCTTCTAATCAAAGGGATTATGTCTAGATCTAGGGATGTTATTGTCCCCATTTACTCAGTCCTTATCAGGCCAGTCATTGAATATAATGCCCCCTTTGGCAGGTATCTGTCAAAACACATGCAACAACTGGAACACCCACAGAGATACATTTCCTAAAAGGATACATGGACTGACCCAAAACCCTATCATGATACTCTGTGTCCTACAGAGATTACCTATGTATGGCTTACAAGGCATCCTCTGACTCATTACTGATGGATTTCCTGCATGTCCACAAGTCAAATGTCATCAAAAATACTCTGTCTAGGGATCTAAACCTGTTTTGCTACATCAGCAGAGCAGTTTGAAGGAGTAGGAAGATCTTGCAGAGGATACAGCTGCTCTGAAATATACTTCCCATCCACATAAAACAAAGTTCATCAATGTCGATATTCAAGTGCATTTTAGATCTAGGGATGGGAAAGAAGAAATTTATCCCAGGACTGCCCCCTGGACTGAGGAAGCTTCTAAATGCTTTATCCCATGCATGGTACCCCTCAAATTACCTATAGTATGATGTCAGTTATTTTCATAAGTGGTAATATGTAATTATCTACCATGGGATGGGTGAGGCCAGTCTACAACCAATTGGAATAGGTTATTTTGAGCACAAAAAGAGAAATTGGCTAGGCTTAAAATTGCCCACAAGGGCAGTTAGCCTAGTACTTAGCTATGAACCCATAACAACCCCAACATTATTAGTACTGCATCCCACAGGAGTAATATTATTGATCCATGTTTTTCTTTATGATTGACTATTGGCTACTAATCATGTGTGCTGTTTGCGCTAATAAAATGTGAGCATCAGATTTGAAAGCTAAGTGCATTTTTTAACTTGCTAACTGTAGCTGCTTTACATTCTAACAGTCAATTTTTAACTGCATACATTTTATATGTATAGCATACCAGCAAGAAGATAAAGGAGATTAATAAAATAAAATAATTTTAAATTTGATGCAAAAGAAAGAAAATAATTGTATACTCAGCTTATTTGGCCAAGATGGTACAATCGGAATAACAGTAAATCTAAGATGTGAAGAAGTTAAATTTTTATTATTTGGTAAAATGTTTCTCAAAAACCTAAAGGGTGTACTCCTCAAATTACTACTGGAGAAGAGTGATATATTAAATTAGTAGCATGAAATCAATACTGTATGTTTGTTAAATGTAAGAAAGAATAAGTGATTTCATATTCAGAAACAGAACTTTAAACTATTAAAAACATTTAAATACATAAGCAATGGAATACAGAGCTGTAGCTATTCTGTCAGCACTAGTTGTATGTAGAATCACTGTTATAATGCATAACTAATGATTCACATAAGCTTTAACATGCTATAGAATAATTTGTGTATAAGGTACTAGAAGAACACGTAAACAACAATTAAACATCTAGGTTTGTCAATTTCTAGTGTATAGCTAACAATAAAATATAAATTCATTTGTGATATCCCTGTGTAACTTCTCCAACTTTCAAAAGAGTACCATATAATTGTAAGAAATTTGCTAAATTATGGAAAATATATAAACATTTAGTGATATTATTTGAAACAACAACATGTTTCTAATGGAATACATGAGATAGTCTCCAAATAAAATAGTTTATGAATATTACAATGCAGTCATGATAGGGAATAATTTTATCCTAATAGAGAAAATATGGATTTTAATTATTTCGTGTGTTGACTGATTTATTATTATGCCTGTGTATATTTCCTGAGTCACTTCCAATTGGATCTTGAAAGGAACAATTTCCTATTTTTCCTAAGTTAAAACAAGGATCCCAGTAAAAATGCAAACCACTACTGTGGCCCAACAAATAGGACCCAACCAACATGGATCCAAGCCCCTCTATGACTAGTGAAGCAACTCCACATTACATCTTGTCAGAAGGGTATAAAAATGCACAAAGCATATCAATACATTTACATTTTTAACTCAAGTAAATTAATAATAGTGACTGCATTTTTACTGCATATTTTAAGTGTGAGTGAACAATTATAGAAATAGTTACAGTTAAGTGTCCACTATGAAGTGGAAACATTTCTAAAAATTGGTTTAGCTTCATCTGGTGATTCTTTTTAGTTTTTGTTGCTTTGTGGGTAAAAGATAGTTTAGCTGGAAAAACATCTGAAATTTAATTTTGTTTTATATTACACAGACACAGAAAGGTGGGGGATTTTGACTCTTTATTCTATACCGAAGAGGGATATCCTGAGATATTATTTTGGAACCATTCTAGGAGAAGTATTTCTTGCCTTTAAAAGCATGCAGGATTAGTTATACATCACAAAAGTTTAGTAATTTGGCATAAACTGCTCTTGCAGTAGAATTAATTTGTTCTTGTCTTTGTGCACACATGAGCGTGCATGTTTTCATCATTATAGTAGATGATTTTTTATGACACACAGCAGTGACAGTAAATATAAATTATGTAAATGAAGACTTAACCTCAGTTTTCCAATTCTTTGTAGTCATTTTCCTGGTTGTTATTAATAGCCCTAGAGAAGTGGCAATTCAAACTCAGGTACAAATTTTGGAATTAAAGAATTAAGCAACACCAAAAATTAGTTATTATACTGTTTTGATTAAGGATTTACACATTTAAAAGCCAATATCTTCCTTTTTTGTATTTAATTTCAATTCTGTAAGAAGTGGTAAATTATCTATTAAAAATTCTATGATTATAATCTCCAAAATAATTTATAGTTCTTAATTGTTTTTTATATTTTTAGATACATATGATCTCCCCTTTTTGCCATTTGTGTCACAATTGCTTAGAAAATCCAGAATAGATTGATCTTTTTTTGTAATTATAACTACTATTAAAAAACTTTAGATATTGAAAAATATCAATTGATTTGTGCTATAAGCCAGTTTTCCATATTCAGTTTATATTTTCCCCATTAAATAGTCAGTGTTAAGCACTTTAGTCTCACTTAATATTTGATTCCAAATTATCAAATCCATATTTTTTAAGATTATCACCTTTTGAAAGTTTTAGCTGTCTGTTCATTCTGGTGTAAATTCTACAGGGAATAATGTGAAACACCATGCTTTTATCTATTGTTATTTATATATAAAATGTCTACATTTTATTATGTTGCTTATATAAGTAGAATCTGCTGGATTATTGTTTTTTTTAATAAATATTTCTTTAACAGTCACTTCATATTATTATTGAAGATGTGCACATTTTGTACAGTGTTCTTTTTTTTCTTTATTTAGCTATTTTGTGCATTGTCCCAGTTGGCTGAAGAATCAGAATTTAACCATAAAGATAATATATTAATTAACAAATCTACAGCATAAATTTTCAGATCAGAAAATCTTATTTCATGATGATATACCAAAACTATTTTGGGCATGTTAAGATGCTATATGAATGTCAAACAACTGCTGTTAAATTTTGAATGCGCTCCTTAGTGGGAACCAAAGATGTTGCCTGTATAACATCTATAATTTAGGTAAAATAATCATTTTCATTGAAATAAACCTCTCTTCTACAAAAAGGAATAATGTATTATTACCATTTGTATAATTTAGCATTGCTATTTCTTTACAATTGCATGTAAGAGTAGCCTGTAAATATTTAATATCCATTTTAAATTCACTATTCATACAATTTAACTCTCTGTTAATTAATAAGGTGTTAGTTTTAATCTGATTGAACTTCGGTACTGACATCAATTCAGAAAAGGTTGATGATTTTTTACATTTATTAGTGAAGAATCAGTATTACCTAGTCTTAAAAATATATCATCAGCAAGTAACTGAAATTTGGAAGTATATTGCTGATTTATATTAAATCCTGCTATATTGCTGTAACATTTTCTTTTTATTTTTTTTAACAAAAAACATATTTATTAAATTTTTATGTATGACATAGGCAATTTTTACATTTATATAAATACAACTTCATAATGACACAATCTCAGTTTCAAACATTATACCTTACAAACTACCCCAATACACTGTAGACATCATTTTTAATATATTCAGTCATTGTCAGTGAAGTATTACAAAGCTCATTCAAATCCTGCCTTTTAAACCTAGTTTTCAGTTAAATATCCAAAGCAAATAATAAAGGAGACAAGGGATAGTCTTATTTTTTCCCAGGTTTATTTTTATTGACCAAGAATTAAAATACTTTAGTTTATAAAAATGAATTTTGATAAAGATTATTAATAAGAGCTGTAACATTACTTGGAAATCTATATTTTTCTTATACTTTAGTTAAATTAAATCAGTTTATTAAATCAAAGGCTCTCTCTAAATAAAGCCATATGCCATTTGCTATGATATTTGGAGCTAGTACCAGCCATTATTTATGTGAAACTAAGGGTACTAATGTAACAGTCTTCTAATGAGACACATTTTCTTCTCAAACCTTCTTATATTTTCTGTGTCTTTTGCATAAAAAAGTATATACCTTCATTCCTTCACCTTACATTTGTTCCAAATTAAAATTATGTTATAAACCATCTCTGGATATATTTAATATGATTTCAAACCAACTATCCAAATATATAGTCGCTTTTATAATTTTTACATTATACTATTCTACTAAAATCCACCTGAAACTTTTCTCTGTTGTATAACCATGCAGTCTTTATTTCTGTAAGTCTTTAAATATCATCCATATTCTATAATTACTATGAAACATAACAGATTTCAGTTGCATTGCATTAATAGGCCTATCTGAATACTTAAAGCATATACATTTTTGCTTTAACTGACATGTGTGAAAATACTGTATAGCTAAAATATTCAAAACATTTTATTAAAATGCAGAGCCTAAGAAAATAAATCCAAGGCAGTAGGGTTTCAGCCTTTGGATTCAGCAGAATGTTTAGTGGTTATTGGTGACCTGTATACTTTTCCCTTGCTGTCCTTTGAAGAAGACCAGTGAAAAAACTTTGATTTTGCTATTTTATTTAGTTTTACAACACTAATGTGTTGAACTATAACTGTTCTGCTCTTGAGAGGATGTTATACCCTGCTGTTTGGTGGTGTTTTTATTTTTTATTGATATTTTTATATATCTATATATACATATTTATCTGCAACTATATATATATCTGAATGTGTGTAAATCTTTTGATAGTTGTTTGATTATTATTTGATTTGAGTCAATCTTATTTTTAAGTCTTTGAATTTATTTCTCCACTTATTATGTGATTGTGGTTCTTAATGGATGATTTCTGTTGGTTGTTATCATGAGATTGCAATGCGAGTACTTGTTGGAATTATGATAATGTGGTTAGCCTTTTTCTTAGGAATAAAGACCAAGGTGCTAAACCAAAATAGTAATTTCTGTGATTCCTGTGATAAATTTGTGAAGATTTTAATTTTTTTAATTTTTATTTTTAAACTGCCAGTATTGTTTCTTGTTAAATAGATTAAAGTATAAGATTTTAATTAAGAGTGTAAAACTGATTACTATGGACTCTTTAAAGTCACATGTTCTTTAAGATTTGAGTAATGAGAAATAGTTTGGTAAATGTATACTTTGTGAGGTATTACTAATAAATTTTGATTTAGAACAAAAAGTGTATTAATTATACACATTTAGAAGATTTAAGGTTAATTGTAAAAGCACATTTTTGACTGTCAAACTGAGTGTAGGTGTAGTATTGGAGTAGGAATATGGTTTATTTCTGAATTTGTTAAACAATGGCAGTCAGAAGATTCAGATATAAAAAGTAATGATATTGCAAAAGTAAAGATGGAAATAAGGGATGAAAGATTGCTCATCTGAAATTTAAATAAGGATGAATTTGAAGTTGGCAGAGAGCTGAGAAAAGTTTACTTTTTAAGTCAGTTGAGACTCCAGTTAAGAGAAAAGAAAAGAAAGTTAAGAATTCTAATAGAGTGAAAAAAAGAAGAACCTTAGTAAAGCTCCCACATTGACAAATTTAGTAGAAGAAATTTAATGGGCAGAATGAATAATGCCAATAGATTTTACATGTAAGAATTCTTAAAATAAGAGCTTTGGGAGGGTTAATTAGTGAAGGCAATGATATTAATAAACACAGTGAGGAGCCTGGTTTTATTTCTGCAATAGATAACAGTGGAAACAAATGTTATACTGAAGTACTGGTAATTGGGGGCTCACATGTTAAATGCATTAGTAGCCAAGTAACATCACCTAATAAAAAGTATATTACAGTTTCTTCTTCTTTGCCAGGATTGAAGTTAATTGATTATTTACATTTGTTACCAAGGTTAGCTAGGATTAGACTGATCTATAAAAAAAATAATGATTTAGGGTATATACCATTAAATAAGATGAAAAATGCAATTATTGATATCATTTTGAAACTTTAAATCCAGAGTTTGCATTATGTGAAATCCTTCTAGCCTGTAATGGTCAGATTACCAGTGGTCAAAATAAAAATTATTTAATAATTGGCTAAGTCAACTTAGTTTTGTCTACAATATAAAATTAATAACATTTTAAGAAAACTGTGCTTATGATTTAAAAAGGTCTTCATTTCATGGAGTCCATCTAAATTACTGTGGATCTATGGTTTTGTCAGGCTTGTTTAGGAATTTTGCTGGATTTTTTTTAGGACTTCATGTTAGTGGATCCAGTTGGCCAAGAGAAACAGGAAATTTAATAGCTCTTTAAAATGTTTCTATTATGATGTCCAAAACTTGGGAAGCAAATGAAGTGAATTAAAATTCATTGCACTTTCTGAGGGATATGAGTTTATTACTGTTAGTGAGACATGGAATTCTTTTGACTTAGAAATGCCAGGATATAACAATTTTAAATGCTAATGAATAAGCAAGAGAAGCAGAGGCATTGCTTTATCAGCTAAAAATTCAGTTTCTTGTAAACTTGTAAAGGCTATTGCTGAGTTGGAGTATGTAATAATTTAAGCTTATGGAATATTGCTGCATGATCCTATAATGTTAATATTTTGTTATTGTATACCTACAATGAATTCACATACTCACTATTACTTGTCTATGTTAAATAATAATTTAGATTATAAAAATATTGTACTAAGAGGTGATTTTAATTATCCTACCATTAATTGTCAAGTACACAATGGAGGAAATTATTATGAAAGAGAATTTATTGAGATTTATAATTATAATAATACTACACAATTGATTTTGGAACTGACAAAAGGTAGAAATATTTTAGAACTGTTCGGCATAGATAATCCAGTTTTAATTGAAAAATATTTGGATTTTTCCTCCTCTAGGATATCTGATCATTTGTCCATTCTCATTTAAAATAGGTGTGTATGGAACAAACATTATAATTATGGTCTAATTGATTATTACCAGTTAATAATTGTCTATCTTTGGATTGCATACAGATTGTTGAGTCACTTAGTGGGTGTTATGATAATGTGTAATCTGTAATGCATAATGTGTATTCGGGACAACTTGCTATAGAACAATAAATTCCAAAAAATAAATTCCCCAGTATGGTGGAATTATAATTTGATATCATGAGAAAAAGAGGGCTTCTTGTGTTTGCCTAAAGTAGTGTGGAATATCGCATCTCTAGCAGCCTTCACACATCCTTGCATTTCAGAGCATTTTTTGAAAAATCAACTGAAAAAGCATGAGATAAATGTAAATATTTTATGGACATTAAAAGCTGGACTTATTACTTAATGGCCAGACTGAATTAGATGAGTATAAATATCTTAATGTACTTAATCCCAAGACCCCTACAATGTTTGCATTGTCAAAGATCCATAGAAATATCAATAGTCCACCATCTTTGTCCCATTGTGGATAGTCGTGGATCGATTACATATCCGATTGCGAAATTTCTTGATGCAAAACTGAAGCAACTGGTGTCTAGAAAACTCACATTTTCCGTGATTCATGGGATTTTCTGGCTAAAATCAATACGTTGCAATTCCAGGAGAATTGCACATTTTTGATCATTGATGTGAGATATATTTATACCAGCATTCCACATGACACTGGGATGGATTGTTTTTTGGAATTTTGGGGAATAAATGGTATTTACCTGGATCAGATTAATATGTTTAAAATACCTTTAGACATGGTGCTTAGAAATAATTTCATCTGGTTTGAGGGTGAGTTTTTCCTACAAAAATGTAGGGTTGTGATGGGGGCTGCATGTGGAGGTCTGTATGCCAACACTGTGATGCTTTAATGGAAAAAGAAGGTGCTTTTTTGGTCAGAATTGTTTAAAGAGTGCGGATTTTACACCTGCTTTTTGGATGATATTTTTATTTTATGGCAAGAAGAAAAAGAAAATTTTCCAGATTTTTTAGAACTTCTACATCAAAACACCAGTTTCCTTAAGTTTACTAGTGAAATAAATCAGAAAGAAATTGCATATTTGGATATCTTCTTAACTAAAGATATGAGACATAGAAGATTTACTTCTAGGATATATAGGAAAGTTACTTGTTCAACTAATTTCTTCCATTTCACAAGTTGTCACCCCTTGATCTGTCATGAAGGGCCAGTTTGTTCATGTGGCCCGCATAATAACAGAAGAGGAGGCTTTCTGGGATGAACATTGTAACCTAAAGGACATGTTCCAAAAGAGGGGTTATTGAGAATATTATGCTGGAGGCCATAAATAAAAGGAAGAGAAATTATTTTATACCAATTTTAGGAGGTAATTCTGAAAGCCCATATGAGGATAGAACACAAGTTGGGTACCAGGTTGGGTTGCCCAATTGTATCTGGGATAAAGGGATTTTTGAAAATGAAATCCAGAAATCTGATTGACTTTTTGCTGTTCATTTATTACTATGTATAATGCTAATATGAATGGCATTAAATGGATTTTGGAGAAAAATTGGAATTTGATTAGAGATGACAATAACTTGGTGGACCGGCTAGGATATAACCCTAAAATTGTGTACAGAAGAGGCTGGAATTTGAAAAAACTTACTTGAGAAAGAAAAGAACAAGATGCCCCTTAAATGGTCGGGCATGTGGAGATGTGGAGCATGTTGTTTTTGTAAATCAATGTTGGTTACAATGAAGTCATAATCAATGAGAATGGGTTACAGCTTTTAGGGAACTATAATTGTAATACTGATGGAGTTATTTATGTGGCAATATGTGATTTTTGCCCATGCTTCTACATTGGAAAACTGAATGAAAATTAAAAGACAGAGTGCTCGAGAATTTGTATGAAATCAATAATGGAAGAGACACTAACACTTCATTTAAGCACTTTTTAGACTGTCCATCACATCAGTTTAAATTTTGAATATTGGAGAAAATAGATCATAATGCACGTGGGGGTCTTTGAGTTTAGAAAGATGTGAGCTATATTGGCAGGTCCATTTGGGAGCAAACCATTGTCTGTGTTTAAATGGGATGCTATCTTTAGCATGTATTTTAAAATTAAAATCTCAACAGAGATAAAGATTTATTTTATTTTATTATGTATGGTGGTATAATAAAAGAATGTATGCCTAGTTTATTATTACTTAGGGGCGTAAACGACCATGTGAATTGAAAATCTGTTTGAAAACTGACAAATACAGAAGTATTAATGGATTTTATCACTGGTTCATTTGGGAGGTGTGAATGAACACGTGACTAGGAAACAGTTTAAATGTGTGGCTAAATGAAAAAAAAAATAAATGTCCGAAGAAGTTTTCAGTTAGAGAAAATGAAAGCACTGATATTTATTTTGGGTTGACACAGATTTTAAATACTTTTATTAAAGTGTGTTTTTATTTAATATACCCCAGCCTTGCAGTTCTCTTTGGTGCTAGTTGCTTTTACTGGTGGTTTGGTTGTCTGTTTATTAAATTTCTTCCTGAGGATTGATGATCTGTTTAGATTTAAGAAAGAATAAATCATCTTCTAAAGAGTCAAAAATATTTGTTTCTCCTGAAATATTCTTAATCTTGCTGGAAATAAAATTTAGTACCTTATGCCACATTTTATGGACTTTCCCAGTGGTAAGCATGCCCTACTCTTCTATCAATTACTTTCTGTAAATAGTGATTGTCAAATCTGAAGACAGAACTACCAATTTTCAGAGGGTAATTTACTTAGGCAGTTCTATTAAAAAGTTCTTTGTCCACATCTGAGGTGACTTTGACAATTATAGAACTGGGAGGGACTTCTTCCTTAGCTGGACATTTTGTGACAGCACTATGAGGTCTCCCTATACGATACACCAAGCCATTCTGAAGGATTAACATTTCTAGAATCTAGTTGGCAAGGACATTAACCATATTTTGCACTTCCATTTTCTTTCTCGGACATGGCAAATCTTCTTACATTATTTCTTTTCTCCTTGTTTTCTAAGACATCTACCTCATCCAGTAGCCAGTTACTTTGTTTTAGCAAAACTTCAGTGTGGTTTTCTTGCTCACCCAGTCTTCCCATATGTTATTTAAACTTGTTTCTGTACTGTCTTTATGAGCATTTTATTTTTGGGCCATAGTTTTAAGAAGTTCAGACTGCTTGCTTCCATTCTGTTGTATATAGTCTACCTTTTTATTCATGGTGTCTATTTCTAAAGATAATTCCTATAAGGGTGAATATCTTCTAGAAATCCTTCTATACAGAGCTGGTCTCTTGTCCAGTTGCTTTGGAAACTAACATCATTCAACTGGTATGTTGATATGTATTCTGACTGAATTTTTTTATTATTTATTTATGACTAATATAATTTGATTAAACGATCAAATACACATATTTGTTCACTTCCAGAACTAACATCAAATTTGATAGTAAATGCCTGTCAAAAACTTTCTAATAACAGAGTAACTAATATCTGCTGTAAGAAGCCATCATCTTGGCCATGCACCCTCCAGCTACTTTTTTTCTGAGGGCATAGGTAAGCAAAGACTGAAGCATTTCTGTGTATTATCAATGTCTGCTCTCATGGGCATTGAAAAGCTACAAAGGCACAATCTTATAGCAGTAAGATGAGCCCAGGATCTCTGCTGCTTTAAGCAGTCTGTCTAAAAGGACTGTAAATACCGATACCTGGGATATACTGTAGTTATTATACGTTGTGGTCAGTGTGTATTTCTTTTGACTCAGTTAAGTGTTATAAGGCATTGTCATTGAATTAATTATATCTGTATTTATTATGTCCTCATTTCTGTTGTTAAACTTGTCTGTATCACAAGCTAGAGAAGGAGGTTAATTTAGCTATGACTTGCCAGAACAAGGAACTGCTGCCCCATGGTAGGATAAAGCCCTGACTGCACCCCCAGATGACCAGTTTTTGGCTAGCTGCACTAGCATTGGCTGTAGTGATATTCCACTGAGCCACAGATTCATTTATTAGACACTGTATACTGCTTAACTAATCAACACATATAGAATACTTTTCTAGCATGTCATACATGGCACCTGTTACTGATGAAAACCTACCAACCCTCTCCTTATAAAATGTCTATAATGATATCATATGTTTAAGCATACTTTCCTTTTTAATGTGCCATTTTATGGATAATATCTTAATGGGAAAATTGTAATTCTGTTTTTATTTACAGTGTTTGTCAACGTGGAGTTTTCAAATGTATCAACTACCTTTGCCCTGCAGTGTGTACAGTTTATGGAGACAGACACTATCATACTTTTGATGGAATGGAGTTTGATTATGCTAGTGATTGCCAAGTTGTTTTAGTGAAGGTAAGCCCAATAAGCACATCTGGTTTTCCAAAATTTAAAATCTGAAGTCCTTTAATACATTTTAATTTATTCCTTAGATTGTTGTATGAATATAAAATTAAGTCAGAACATTTTTGTACAGTGGAAACATGCAGAATACACCTATAGTATGGCACAAATGCCATGTCAATGTATTCAGAAAGTACTTCAAGCAACAGATGTGCCTCATATAACAAAAACAAATTAGTACAAACATTTCAAATATTTTGAACATTTTTCTTTTTTTGCTGCCATCAGTGATTATAAGATTTCAAGTGTTAAAGTGTGAATTATTCAGCATAACTATCCTCCTGTAGTATTTTCTATTGAGGATTGTATACTACAGCTCATTTCTTCAGTCTATACTTTACAGAAGATAGTACGTACTGCTTTATCCCAAAGAACAAAAGTGTGCATGCAAGCAAGGAAGTGTGAAATACATCAGTATATTGCAGCAGTTAATTGCACACAACAAAGCTTGTATATATATATATATATATATATATATATATATATATATATATATATATATGTATTGACATTAAGGTCATTAAGTCTAGTAATGGTAAACTTACTACTGAGGTGCATAGGAAGGAATGCCATCGTAATGCGCTTCTTCTCAGAAATTGTATGCATCCCAGGCATATTTTTACAAATGTGGTTAAAGGACAAGGTATGAGAATTTCTTGCCTTAATGTAAGTGATGAGAAATTTTTACAAGCGGCAAATGACTTAAAACATAGATTTATAGAAAGGGAATGCAATGATGACCAAGTAGTGGCAACGTTAGACCAGGTTAAAGAACTTAGGTCCACACATGCTAGACCATATTACTCTTTACACATGGATATAGGCAATAGTAACAACTTTGCATGCGCCATGAAAAACAATAGCTTAAGGGTACAAGTCTTTTAGTCTAGTGATGTTAAACAGGTTACTAAAATATATAAGAAAAATTGGCACATACTGACATCTGATCCTAAGATCAAGGAAATTGTAGGTGAGCAGTCATACCTTGTGTTCAAAAATAAAAAGAACCTATGAAGTATGTTATGCTATCCTAAGCCCCCTTCAAAGATAAAGACAGTTATCAAAGTTGGCGACCCCTAACCGGGAAAAGCCGAAAGACGCAACAACAACAAAAACAAAAATCAAAGTTGGTATGTTTCTCTGTAACCAATGCAAATCATGCAACTATATTGATACTAGTAGTTTATTTGTAGATCCTGATACAGGGAAACAGTTTAAATTTAATGTATATGCTAATTGCAACACTTGTCATATTGTGTATTTAGCATATTGTTGGCAGTCATTCTATTTTGGAAAAATTGACAGAAGACTCAGGGATAGGATTAGTGAACATTCGAGTAACATTAAGAATATCGACAATATCAGTGTCCCAGCTAAGCATGTTACACAACATGACCCCTCACATAAATTTATGTTTTTAGTAACAGAGAGACTGGTAGCAACCCTAAGAGGAGGTGTCTTTATAAACAGGACTGAATCATCAGAAACAAGATGGAATATTCGCATGCATGTTGATATAGGATATGCCCTCAAAGATAAAGTCCCTATACAGCCTTTTTTTAAAGTTAGGGATTATAGGAAATAGTCATACAATTTTTATTAATAAACATAATTTTTAAATGTATGTTATACAAGCATGTATGTAGACCATTACAAAATGTATGGTTTATACTGAGTTTTATTACAATGTGAGTTATTTTTATTTATATGTATTTTATTAGGATCACTACTAAATCTCAAATTCCACAATCCCGAGACTCTGAATCCCTAGGACAAGAATCTCAAGACTACAGAATCTTGAACATAAAAAAAACAAACAAAAAAAAAACAAAAACAAACAAAGAAACAACATTGTTTAACATATATGCAGGGGGGCAAGCCCCCCCTGCACCCCCACATGGGGGGCTGCACACCCACACCCCCTGCAACCTAAATATACTAACTCTGAGATCGCACTACAGTGGAGTGAATGGCAAAGTTTCTGTTCTGTTCTGTATGGCACTATTTTGCTGTTCACTCCACTGCAGTGCAATCGCAGAGTTGGTGTATTTAAGTTGCAGGGGGTGTGGGGGGTGCAGGGGTGCTTGCCCCCCTGCATATACGTTAGAACATATTTTTTTTTAATGTTTGAGATTCTGCAATCTTGAGATTCTGGTCTTCGGGATTCAGTCTTGGGATTGTGGAATTTTGAGATTTAGTAGTGATCCCATTGTATTATTTATGTTTTGATGTATTTTTAATATTATTTTTTGTTAATAATGGCATTTGTGGGATCAGCACCTGGACAATGTTAAAGTTTTAGCTGCAGTTTAGTTGCTCTTTGTATAGAATACAGTATAGCAATTTTAGTGGAACTAGAACTTTAAGCGTGTGAATGTTTTAACTGCAGGTATTTTGATTGGCTAGCTGTTTAGGTACAGGGGTGTATTTAAACACAATGATTTACTTGTTTTGTTATCTGATAAAGCAGTGTGTCTGATACTGCAAAAGCACTCATAATTTTAATAAAGCTACTGTTTATGCATGACCTGCATCGGTTTCGTTCATCTGCACGTAGTGTTATATATTTATTGAGATTTTATTTTGAATGTTATCTTGATATTCCTCGTTCAATTTGCATATGTCAGTTAATGCAGATTTATCATTTGTTGTAAGTTTTAGTTTTAGTTTATCAATTTCTTTTTGCATGTCTTCTAGTTTTTATTCCATTTTTCCTGTTGTTTATATACAGACTTTTGACTTTACCATATAAGACTACCTTTAGAGTGTCCCATAGGATTATATGTTAAAGCTTTCCATTAATATTGACATCCAGGTAATAATTTATTTAATTCAGAAACCATTCTTTGAATCCTTGTACTGTTATTTGATAAGCAGGTAATCTTTGGCAGAAGTTTAAATGATCAGTGTTAAGCGTTATATTAAAGGTGATAGCACTGTGGTCAGACACAGGGCATGATGTCAACACTACATTATCTATTTTGGATAGTAAAGAACTAGTTAAGAAGACTTTATCTATGTTGGTCTGTGTGCCAAACCTGTAGGAATAGTGAGAGCATTTCAGGGAAGACAATATTTTTATACAATCAATGTCAATTAGGTTCCTGTCTTTTATATAATTGTTCAGATGCTTAGCTACAGGGGACATCTTGAAGGGCTAAGAGCCTGTAATATCAGTGGAGGTCAAAATACAATTAAAATCACCTGCTAATAGTATTTCACCTTTAGACCTTGATGTTATAGTGTCCAAATGTTTTTTTTACAGTTTTTGTCCCAATACCTGGTATCCAGTAGATATTAACAAAAGTATACATCTTTTTATCCAATGTTAATATAACTAAAGCAAACATACCATTACTCCTTAAATATGGAATTCTCACTGATTTTTTGTCTAAAATTAGGACACCTCTTCTCTTATGGTTGAAGTGTGAACTTATTAGAATCTTATAACCTTTGAATGTTAATTTGCTTAGGTTCTCTGATAACAAATGAGATTCCTGAATAAATGCAAAATCCACTTTATGATAAATTAAACATTTGTTGACACTACTCCTTTTCATAGGGTTGTTTAACCCATTAATATTTAGATATAACATGGTAAATGTTGTTATTTAGTAGAGACTGTTATTTTAATTAAAATATAAAGGTGTTTTCTTCGGTTCATTATGTCAGTTACTATATTTGAAACTGTTATAGACAATATAAAAACTCTGATTTCCTTCTGCGTGGATAAACTAAATCCAGGCTTGCTATATTTATCATAGAAACCACAAACTAACCCTCTCATGACATCTAGTGGGATTTCCTAGCAACTGCAGGTTAATAGCAAGCAGAAGGGAAAAAGTATATATATTAAAAACGGTTTACTATTGTTTATTCGAACAGAAAAACATTTTCCGTTCAAATAAACGAATGGTAATACCGAAAGTAAAAAAAATAACAAAAATAACTTTCACAATGTCAAACCAAATGCTCAACGCATTTGACTCAACATTGTTGTCGAAACCACCACGTGATAGCCGCATAGGAGCTGACATAAATCAAACTCCTAAACAGCTATCATATTTTTGCAGGGTGGCAAGCCCCCATGCACCCCCCCATGTGGGGGGCTGTGCCCCCCCACTTATATATTCTAACTTTGAGATCGTACTACAGTGGGGATGTGGATGAATTTCCACTCCCCACTGTACCGCGATCTCCGTGCAGATAGTCGATTTCCACTTATGCCAATGCAGTTGTGCATTCGCATAAGTGGAGTCGACTATCTGGTGCAAAACTGCTTGTGCGTTCAACATTCTGTTTTTCGGCACATTGCAGCCAATAGAATGTTGTTCGCACAAACAATAGTAAACCATTAAAAACATATAAAGGTGAAGAATCAGTTCACTATATTGTACATACATAAACTAAAGGACATTAACATCTACACAACATACTGAAGCTCTTCATCTAAACAGGCTAATATTTGTTACTCTGAGCAAATACAGGTATATTGTGTTATTAAAGCAGAGAAAAATGCATTTAAAACTGTTATTATCAGAAATATGTTATTTGTATTACTTCTGTAAGTATAAATACAATTCAAATTAAATAAATCACTATTTATAATAAAACATATACTTACAAGACTTTTTATATAAAAATAATTGTTAAATGAGTGAAAATACAGTTCAAACGATCATTCTTCAATCCGATTAGCTGTCTGAGTTCAGTAATAAGAAACAGGTTCAAAGGTTATGCCTACTTCCTGAAAGACATTGCAGATTGCTCCTCATGAGCATGGGAGCTAACTGAAGCTGTTAGAAGCTTGAGCTTGCCACAAAAGTTGTCAAATCCATCAAAAAAAGTAAGTAGGTAGGAATTTTATAATAAGTTCATAGGTTCATAGTTATGTACCAGGCTATCTGCCTGAGGGCATCTATAAGCCTAGCCAGAATGTATTGGCTTTTGCAGTCCCCTTAGATTAGTTCCCTGTGCCTCTGTCCAGCAGAGCCACTGCAGTGATCCTTGGGGTAAATTTTCTGTTTCCCATCCACTTGTCAAGGTTTCTCTTGAAGAGTGTTAGTGAGGGGCTCTGCCTAATGTAGATTGGAATCCTGTTTCAAAGCATGGGGTGTCTCTGGGACAGGAATCTATCCCTCCAGCATGTCCTATTTATCATTGTGGTGAGGTTTAGATCCCTAGAGCATGTGGCTCTCGGGGATTTGTTTTTTGTTTTTTTTTTAGGGAAAGCATTCCATCAATTCTGGGTTGGACATGGCCTTGTATGTCAGGCAGAGATCACCTCTGAGTAAGCAGTATGCAACCGAGTACAGCTGGAGTTTCTTCAGTCGGGCTGCATAGGGCATCTGTTTGAGGCCAATAATCCCCTTGGTGTAGTATTCTCTGGTCTTTCCAGCTGTTGCATGTGTCTTGTAAGGTACATCCCAAATGGGGCGTTGTACTCTATGATGGGTCTGATGAGTAATGAGTAGAGGGGCACAGTAACCTCTTTTGTTCTAGATGCAAACCCTTTTGTGATTAGGTGGGCCACATATAAGGATTTTCTAACCACCTTGGCAATATGGTTATCAAAGGAGAGATTGCTATCTACTTGGGTCCCCAAATCCCTTATTACATTTTCTGTATTTAGGGGACTACCATGTATGTGGTAGTTCATGGTTACTTTGTTTTTTCCAAAGGGGATGACTATGCACTTTTTGGCATTTAGCTTGAGGCCATGGTTTTGACACCAGGTATCCATCTCAGTGAGAAACTTCTGGAAGATGTCTGTATCAGCCGGAGAGTCAATTATGGCCCCCAGTTTGCTGTTGTTTGCAAACATGGTCAGACATAGTTCCCCTGTGCTTGCCTGTACCTCTGAGAAGTATATACCGAACAGAAGGGGTCCCAGGACTGAGCCCTGGGGGACGCCACTTGTAACCAGTTTACAGTCGGACCTAGAGCCTGCATCTCTCACCATGTGGGTTCTATCCATGAGCCAATTGGCAACCCATCTCATGACGTAGGGGTTTATGCTCAGGCTGGTGAGCTTATCTATAATACCAGAATGAGGAATGGTGTCAAAAGCCTTGGCAAGGTCTTGGTAGGCTGTGTGGACCTCCTTTCCCTCGTTTAAAGCCTTGGTAACTGTCTCAAAGAAGTCCACCAGGTTTAGGATGCATGATCTGCCCTTACCAAAGCCAAACTGGGTAGGGTCCAATGTTTGGAGGTTCCCAATATCTCTGTTAATGAGTTCCATGATGATGCGCTCCATAGCCTTGCAGACCAGGCTAGTCAGGCTTATAGGTCGATAGTTGCTGGGGACCATTGTGGCTCCACCTTTGTGGAGCGGGATAACTGTTGCTGTGTGCCACTCTATGGGTACATAGCCTGTAGAGAGGCTGAGTTTGAACAGTGTGTTTAGGTGAGGGGTTAGTTAATTTTGGAGCTCGTGTAAGACACAGCCTGTGACACCGTCCAGTCCCATTGAAGCTGTGATTTTTGCTTTGGACAGGGCTGTTTTAACCTGTGTGTCAGTGATTGCTGGGGCTTTACATTCTTCTGGTATGGTTATCGGCCCTTTAGGGGGTGAGAGGGGGGTGAAGTTTGCACTAAACCTGTTTGCCAGAATGTTGGCAATATCAATCTGTTCAGTGTATTTTGTGCCATTCTGCACTAACTCAGAGCAGATCTGAGAGTTTCCACTTAGGTCCTTGACATAGCTGAAGAACACTTTGTGGTTATCTTTGGAGTCTTTGGCAGTTTTTCTTTCAAAGCTAGCCTTGGATGATTTTATGAGGGATTGTAGTTTCTTGCTGATACTGATCAGAGATGTCTTTCCTTCTTGGGATTTTACTCTTTTTCTGTACTAGTTTCCTCCTTCTGTTGTATAGCTTGTTTATGGCAGGGGTCCACCAGACTGGTTTCCTTTTCTTGGAGGAGTGAGTCTTGGTTTTGCTTGGGATAGCACAATCCATGCATTCTTGCAGGTGCTCATAGAGCGCCTTTGTAAGGGATTCAGCAGCTTGGACAGCATTGTCCTTCAGTATAGGGGCTGTGAAACTTTCCACCTCGGTCTTAAGTAACATGAAGTTTGCTTTTGAAAAGTTTTTCATGGTAGTTTCCTTGATTGGGGGTGGGGTCAGAATGTGGATATCCAGAGTGATTCGTCTATAGTCTGATCTAACCAGCAAGGGGTTGGCCTCCGATGTGGAACACCGGTCGCCCATGTTGGTGATAACTAGGTCCAGTATGTTGTCACCTCTGATGGGGGTGTTGACCAGTTGATCCAGGGCATTCAAGTTTATAAATTCTAGGAAGCATTGGGCAAGGGAGTTAGTACTTGAGTAGTTCTCCCAGTTAATGTTTGGGTAATTGAAATCACCCAATGTTAGGGTGTTTGGTAAGACCTTCATATTTTCCAGTGTCTCCAGAAATGCGGAATGGGGGTCCTGGGTCATAGTGATTGATCTGTAGCAAGCTACAATTTGAATTGCAGTTTTGCCCGTTGTTAGTTGCACATGGATGATCTCTGAGGCATCGTGCTGCTCCACTAACCTGGAGGTGGGGGTATCCTTGATGAATATGGATACCCCCACCTTTTGTGTTTTGGTTTGGGTTTTGTGGCCGAAACGTATGGTATGAGTTATAGCCTGGTAGTGCTGGGGTGCTCTTTGGAGCCTTAAACCAGGTTTCTCTTACTGTACAGATATTGATGTTCTCCATACTGAGGAGTTCTTTGAATGCATGCATTTTGAGGTTTAGACTTCTGGCATTGTGTAGCATTACCCTCAGTTTTTGGTTACTTGTGCTATTTACAGTGGTGGGTTTATCTTTTGAGCCTTGCCTAAAAAAGGCACTACGGGGATGGCAAAAAGATGAAGCTTTTAAGCATAAAAATGCTCACAGATGTTAATATGATCCACACGCAGTGCAAAAACCCATTTATGAAACATTAACAAGTAAAATGGTGAATAATCAAAGTAAAGAGAACAAAATACCAGCCATACACAAGTATTAGTTATATTAGCTAATAGGAGCATATTGCAGAAGTCTAGTTAAGCAGAGCAAATGCATATGCACTAATAAAATGTCAATGCTTTCTTTTAAAATACTGAATTGTCACACATTAAGCATTTTTCTCATCACTAGTGCTTAAGTACTATACCACTGGGACTGAGACAAAAGGAAGGCATACACAAGAAGAAATAAATATAAAATATATGAAATATGTATAAACATCTGGAATGTATGGGTGACTCTGTACTATTTCACTGATGCTATGCATATGAAAAGGTTACAGTAGAAAATAACAGATTGCAGCTGCATAAAGTTTTAGATATATTAAAATAATTTGAGTAATGTGTGTTTGTAAAATTAGCATTATTGTGAGTAAGATAACAGGAAATAAAAGTTACATTACCTTCTGTCTGTGATTCCATGCTATTTAAAGGGGAGAAAACAAAATCTTACAGGAAATGTGAAATTAAGTGTATTTATTGGTCTCTAGGTTTCTTTTTTTTTCTTTAGTTATCAATTCATTTTTTGAAGCTTGTCTTTTTAAATTTATTGAAGAATCCATGGGTTCAGGTTGACTTAAAAGGTTCTTTTTTTGAACAAATGTGGATGCTTCTTCGAGAGTGTCAAAGTTTTTCTTCCCCACTGGCAGGGATAGTCTTATTCTTGCAGGAAATATAAGTTGTACTTTGATTCCTTCCCTTTTTAATGATTTTATTAGAGGGACACATGCTCTTCTTTAGATATTACAAGGGGTGAAAAGTTGTTGTCAAATCTAATGATTTGTTCACCAATTTTTAATGGAGCAAGGGACCAGGCAGTTCTTAAAGTTTTTGTCTTGACTGGAGATACATTTCACAATGATAGATTTAGGGCAGCTGTTTTTACTGGATGCAGAAATTGTGGTTAAAGATCTATGTGCCCTTTCTATCCCGAAGGATAATGCTTCAGGTAGGTTTAATATTTTAGGAATCCAAGAAGTCAGGAAATGAATCATATTGTCCCCCTCCATATGCTCCAGGATGCCATAGATTCTTATATTGTTTCTCCTGGTTCTGTTCTCAGTGTCATCTATTTTCTCAGTGAGTCTGGTCTTTTCTTGAAGAAGAAAGTCTATGTTTTTCTATTTTTCTGTTAACCTGTAGTCTATATCTGTTACAGAATCTCCAAGTGCAGCAATCTGGGCACTTTGTTGTTTAAGGACATGATGCAATAAGGCTATTTGTATGGTGGTATCTCCTTTATATTGTCCACTTTTAGGTTTAGTTTATCTATTTTTATCACCAAGTCTTGAACTGTGGTAAGGATTGCCTGTATTTCTTTCTTCATTGGATTTTCCTTCTGGGAGAAATTGAAGTTTCTCATCTTCCTTTATGAATGTAATTTCAGTGTCCTTTCTTCTGGAGAGTTTGACAGGAAAATATGAAGATTTTTGGTGAAAGATTACACCATTTTGTAGCGTACAACTTCCATAATCTAGTTTTAATAATTTCAGGTCATTGCTAGTGAGACTGAATAAAAATTTCTGTCAGGAAAGGATGAAGACTGCATAGCTCAAGAATTCTGCTGCTTTCAGCCTGCTATCCAAGTCACGCCCACCAGTGTTATTTTATGTTTGTGCGGAGGGCAATAATTATTAATTATCAGTCTGTGAGTAAAGACTGAGAATTGTAGTATGATTCTGGTTATAACAGGAATCTATTTATCCCAGGTCAATGTGATTTACAGTGATGCTCAGGTCTGGGTGAGTGTATACATTGTTGATGTTATATTGGATGCTGTACTTTTGGAGGAGTGGAGAGTTTACACAGAGGGTTAAGGCTGTGAGCTGTGGATCCCCTGGTGAAGGGCTTGACTCTGTCAGACCTTATTTGCCTACTGTGTGACCTTTAGCAAGTTACTTAAGTAGACAGGGCTTAAGGGTAATTGGAAATTTGGGCCAGGCTCCAGTGTAGTCCACTGGACAGCAAGTCTAGTAATAATTTGTAGAACCTTTGAGGGTATGAATATTATAGGCGAGGCATAAAGTTGTTTTTTGCAAAGGCAATTCTGGGTTGAGCGATAGATAGTTACAAACTAAACATGTCGTTCATAGCTGTGAATTGTGCAATTTTAAGTTTAGAATAGGATCACTAGTACAACTTGACTGTTTATAGTTATCTGTTTATTGTTCAGCTGTCTAGAACTGTAATGAATGACGGTGTGATTTTGCTTAGAGTTTGTGTTATGAACAGAAATGAAGTAGTTTAATGCTGAAACATTTTTCCTGAGCAGTGACACAGGTCTGCAAAATCCTTTGGTAGTGCATATTGTGTGATGTGACAGTCTTATCAGCATTATAAAGGATTACATCAATGGTGTAAGGTGTTACATCTGAGAAAAATATGTAGTTTATTATGTTAGTGAAAATTAAAAGCTATGACCCTTAATACATATATGAATTAAAGGTACTGTATTCAGTAAATTTGGCATCTGATTGGATTTTTAAGATTCTTTTAGTTAGGTAGTTTTGGAGCCATGCTATGGGGTTTTCTCTGAAGCCCAGAGATTTTAAGTTATTACTAAGGCATGACTTATGGTTTAAAATGTTGTAAGGTGATAAACATGACAGGAATGACTTTTTGTGTTTCCACTGATGTCTTGGTCTTATCTATCACTGTGTATATTGCTTTTATTGTGTTGTGCCTTGAGTGGATTGTGAGACACACAACACACACTGTTTTTTTTGAGAAGACCTATAAGCTGGCTATAGATTATTTTTCTGAAAGATCCTTGTCATAAGACATAGTATTCAGATGATTATGTATCAAAGAGTATAGGAGGTATTTTTTTTTAGTACAGGAATTATTAAGTATTGCTCGATCCTCAAATGACTAAGTTTTCTTGCAGGAAAGTGTATCTCAAATAAATAACTGGTGTCAAGATCATGGGCCAGATTCAGGAAGCCTCCGTGTAAGAGTTATAACTCTTACACGGAGGCTGCAGTTAAACGGTGTGATGTCAGCATGTCATGCATATGCATGAGGTGCATGAGGCATGCTGAATCACACTGTAACTCTTACACGGTCCGTGTAAGAGAGTAGGGGGCGTGTCCGTAGGCTAAGCTCTGCATGCGGACACGCCCCCGTAAGTGTATAATGGCTGAAAGTAAACAGCCACGAGAGAGGCCATGGAAATGTAAACAAACACACTACACAACACATTCCCCCACAGACCATCAGTGTACAAAGTGAACAGAGGCTATAAAATGAAAATAAAAACTGTTTTATTTTTTTAAACCCCCGTAAATGTGTGCTACTGTGTGCGCGGGTGTGCTACTAGCGCAACTGCAGTTAGCAATCAGTGAAAAAGGATATGAGAACTAAATATGCAAAGTAAGCCAAGAAGAAATAACTTAGTGGTAGAGTTGCCGGCTTAAGAGTAGGTAGGCAGGGTTCGAGCCCACACCACAACCTTTTTTTTTGTTGTAAATAAGCACTAAACAAGCCCCTGACAGTATTGTCCAAATGTAAAAGTATACCCTTTTGTAAAATGGAATGAAATGGAGCATATATATTGAAGTAACACAATAATAAAAATAATTAGAAATGTACTGATAGCTAAGCTGCTGTGAGACACAGTGCCCGTAGCTGCGTAGTGTTTAAAAAGATGCAAACTGTATGCCCGTTGCTAAGCACCGGTTTAACAGGCTGAAACTGTTTGCAACTAGCTGTGCTCAGCTTAACATGTGTGTCACTAGCCAATTAAGGTTTATCGCTGCTCCCACAAGCTAACTGCCAGTGCGCATGCGTTAGCTCCATGCAAACAAGCGCAGACCTGCTTTTAAGTGCTTAAAAGTGCTTATGGCATGTTTGATTGACAGGTCCTCAACTCATTTCTGTCAGGAAAATTAAAAATCAGTGGTTAGATTCTAACCCAGGATACCATGCACTAGAGTCAAGGTACTAAACCACTAAGCCATGACAGCAATAATAAAGAAATGCAGAAATAGCATATATATGGGATAAAATACAGAATGGAGCATGATAAAGCATTTTCAGTGAAGTAGATACAATTCCAAAATGGCCAATTAGAGAAATGTGCGGGGAAAAGCGGCATATATAAGCCCCATAGGCGGGAATACACACCATAACCGATTGTAGAACAGACCTGCAGTCAGAATGAGTGGAGTAGGTGAGGGACATTGCTTTCGAGCACAGCGTTGGGGCATTGAGGAGTCCAGATACATGGTCTGGCTCCTTGTCCATCATCACGAGGCCCAACTCATGCAGGGCCAGGTCTCATGGGGAGCGTACAGGGCGGAGGCATGGGACCAGTTGGCTCATGATCTGACCAGTGCTACTGGCATTCCACGCACTGGTGAGCAGGTCCGTCACCACCATGCGGACCTGAAGCGGTGTAAGCAAGACCAGTTGACCCAATGGATCCAGGAGGCCCGGGATATGCCCAATGCCCCACTACTGAGTAAGTTACATTTTACTCATGTATGTAAGGATTTCAACTAGCTAATACCATGGAGATGTGTAGTCCAATATTACTTCCTTTGTATTACAGCTGCAGGTGTCCGCTCTGCGAACCGTGAGACGCATGACCGTAGGCTGGCGCGGCTGCGCCACCATGCAGGTTAGTAACCCCATCTAGTACTTGTAAATAAATATTATAGTGTAGCATGTATCAGAACACTGCAGTGTATTGATTAAAAGTAATCTAATGTGCAAGCAAGAACTGAAAGTTTGCAGGTATGGCTGCAACAAGTCCATCAGTATGCAAGTGTGACTGGAAAAATAATTTATAGAAATAAATAGTGCTGTAATACAGATGTCCCACCATTAATTAAATGTAGTATAACCTGCAGTAGTCTCCAGAGTACAGCTTCAGAATCTGAGGTAGTCACATGTGTGATTTATCCCCTGTTGAAATGCTGAATCATGACAGAAGTGAGGCTGTTGGAAAGTGAATCACCACAGGTCTAATATGTGAACAAAGCCTAGAAGTACCAATCTGAACTGTGAAGTTGCAGGATGTGTGAGAGTGACAGAAAGGGTCATGTATGAATAAATTAAGTAGTAATAACCCCTGAATATATTAGCCCCAGTGTGTTTCCACAGAACTAAATGCATGTGTGAAGTACAAATTAACATCCCAAACTGATTTCAGTGTGTCTGAATCTGGAATGTCAAGGCCAAAATCTGTATATGGTGACAACAGCAAACAATTTGCAGATAGAATGAATGATTATCTGACAGACTAAACAGCCATAGTTGTCCCCTGTCCTGTCATCAAAGTGCAGCAGGATGATGTATCTGATCAAATTAAAAATAAGTAGGATAGTGATGTATTTGTAACAGGTGTAGCATGACAGTCAAATAAAAATCATTTTGAAACATCAGCCTCAACTTAATTGTGTACCTATTACAAATGTATATCAATGTGTAACTTATGAATGTGTCATCACTTTCTATCTCCACCCAACCCTATAATTCCATATAACAACACCCAATAAATATTGGTATGTGAACATTTCATTAACCATGGACATTTGTCTGTTTCAAAAATATATGCATGTCTGTTCGTGCATGTGCCCTGTTCATACCTGCAAATCCGATGGCCTGTTGCCATTAATCAACCCTGCATGTTGTTTGATTGTGTATTTCCGTTCAAATAATGCATGTGATATTGATATGCCCCTTGTTCAATGGTGTTAATATCTGGGTGTTTGTTTAATGGGAATACCAATGCATGCTGTTACAACTAATCTGAATGGAATAATATGCCACTAACCCAAACTAACATAACTACTCACAAACCTAGAACGCTTGGGAAGGCAGGTCCCAGCGGACCCACCTCTCCCACCTCAGCTGGCGACTGCACCTGGCACTAGTGCCCAGGCTGGACCCTCCTCCAGTGGCCCTGTGCCACCTTTGGGTGGAAGTGCTGCAGGGGATGGGGCCCGTCCCCCCTCTGCAAGCGTGGCCGGAGGAGTTCGTCCACTCACCCTCCAAGGTGTCCGGTCTGTGGTGTGAAGGGAGATCCAAGACTCCATTCTTGGGCCCCTACACCAGCTCGAGGCTCGTGTGGCACAGCTAATGGCCCCGGCCATTGCCCCGCCTACACAGCCCCCAGCACAGCCCCATCCTGGGCTGTGAAGGAACAGTGGCAACTGCCTATGGGTGGGGATATCAGTTCCACTGTTGCCATCTGTGGGCTCATGCGTCTCGGATATCCCAACCTCCGTCCCCGTCAATTGTGTAACCCCCCCACGTGTGTCATACACCGCCCCTGTATGCGTCTTGTCTGTCTTGTCTGTTAACCTACCCAACCTACCTCCCCAGCTATACCGACTTCCTTCACCTGACATACCACTCTCCCCTGAAAAAAAAAAAAAAAGGGCACTCTGTACCCACAAAAAAATTATGCCCCATACATAGCTGTCCATGTCGCACACATGTCCGCTTGACATTGAAACTGTTAATTACAATTGGCTCTACAACAAACATTAATGTTGTCCTGACACCTCTCTCAGGGGTGGAAGGTTTCAAATGTCTCGCCAAAATACATGGAAATGCACAGCTGTTGCTGCTAAAGACATGGGCATCTATGGGCCTTACCTACATCCCTCCTGCAAATCCCACGCTTGTTTCCCTACTGTCTTACCCTCTTTGTGACCCCTTTTTCACCACTTTCCTGTCACCCCTTTTTCTTTTCTTTCAAAGAAATTAGTGCGGGTGTGCGCCTGTGTTAGCGGAGCTCACCGCCAGTGCGCATGCGTGAGCTCCGCGCAAACGAGCGCACACCTGGTTTTAAGTGCTTAAAAGTGCCTTTATGGCACTTTGATTGATGGGTCCTGTACTCATTTTGAAAGTCTGGAAAGAAAAATAAATTCCTACTGTCAATCTTGAACCCAGGACCTTGGTAACATTAGTCTGTATGACCTACCACTAAGTCATGACTGCCATACAAGAACATATTGCTAAATTGCAAACACACCAAAGGTGAATGAACGCCAGGAATACAGGATACTGTGCTGGAAACACTTAATTTATTGACATAAAATAGGTTGAGCGCTTTCTACAGAAGTAAATCTGTCTTCTTCAGAACATCATAGCATGGAATCATGACGCTTATATATCATAATTGAAGTAAAAAGCCCGCCCTAAATTGTAATTAAACAATAAATCAATTATTAAAACAGTGCTATCTTACACATTTCATACAAATGCAATGTATACATCTTGCTACATAACCACACTGAAAATATAGTTCATATAATTTACGAACCCTACTAATCTAAAAAGCAATAAATATCTAAATCACTATTTTATATGTACTAAATAAGCAAAATCACAAATTATTAAAAACAGTTATATAATGCCATTTGATTATTTTTCTAAAAGTGGAATAAAATGCCTTCTAAAGTGGCTATCAATCAAGATATGTGTAATATATATCAATCATGATATTGGGAGAAAAAAAATATTTGTGAGTTGAATTTATGAAATAAAATATATATATATTTAACATATTGCCCAATGCATGTAACACATTATGTGACATATGATATATAATATATAATATAATATATGACATACAATATAATATGGAATGCAAACATTATATAAATACTGTAATGAATATAACAACATATTGCACAATTTATTGAACTAAACCCTGACTAATGGTTTTGTAGGAATCATTTCATTAAGGCCTGGGGGGGTGGCTGCATCCAACCTTATCTGCCACCTGATTTCCCGCCCCCAACAACAGCTTTTATGTTACCCCTCGGTTGGGGAAAACAACATCTAGAATTGCAAACTTGAATAGCTTGCACTGTGGACTATTAATAAGATGTCTTGATAGTGCATTATTAATGTCACACTTCCTTATACAGTATATATGATCATATATCCTGTTTTAAGACAGCGTCCGTCTTACCCACATAGAAACTCTTGCAGGTTTGACAAACACTTAAATATATAACATGCTTAGATAAACAATTACCATTAGAAAACCAAATCTTACTCTTTAAACAATTGTTCAAAGTGATGTTGGGTGTATCCAAAATATAATTGCAATAATTACATTGGCCACATCTTCTAGTGCCTGTCCTCTTCACATTAATGTTTTTCTGGAATTTAGATTTTAATTCAATTATTCTTTTTAAGTTATTTCCAGTTTTATACACGAAGTGTGGCTCATCAGTAATCTTGCTTTTAATGGTCTGATCACTGGTCAACATAGCCCACAGTCGAATTGATTCATACTTAGAAGAATTCATAGTGGAAAATAGAATAAATGAAGATCTATATAGATTTCTTAAAGTTGAATTTCCCATTCTGGCGACTATTACGGGCATTCCTAAGGTCCACAAGGATATATATGATCCACCCTTTCGTCCTATCATATCTGGCAGTGCCAGTAAAGCCTTTACCTTTGGACAAGTCATCCACTATAAACTCAAACATATTTATGATATAGTTGAACATATTATGAAAGACTCCTGGGAGTTTTGGGCCTGTTTAAAAGGAACTATGGTCCCCAGATTAATTTATGTGACAATAGATGTACAGGATTTATTTTCCTGTATTCCTAAGGATGACGGAATATCTAGATTTATTAATAGTATGCGCAGGGTAAGTGGACTAGGCCAGGATGACATCTCCCTCCTCACAGAATTTATGGACATTGTTCTAGACCATAATTACATCTATTATGAGGGGAGTATTATAGACAGAAAACGGTAGCCATGGGCACTGCCTGTGCTCCTATTTATGCCAATATGGTACTGTTGGATTGGGAAGTGGAATTCATTTTAAATTCAAATTGGATGTCCTTTATTAAAAGATATGTCCGTTATTTGGACGATATCTTTATACTTTGGGAAGGTGAAGTTGAAGTATTGTATGAATTCATTAGTTACATCAACAATACTACGGATTACCTCAAATTCACCCATCAATATGATAGGCACAGTATAAATTACTTGGATGTCCAGATCTACACCAAGGATAATGAATTTCACTCCAAAATCCACAGAAAAGATACTTTCAGTAATGGCTACCTGCACTATAGTAGTGCACACACATATAACACCAAGAGGGGCATTATCAAGGGCAGTGCATTGTGCTGCGCATGACTACTGAGAGACATATAGTGGACCAAGAATTGGAATATATTGGCCGATTGTTCTTGGACAAGGATATCCACCCAATATGGTGAAAGACATTACAGGATATGTCAAGAATGAATGGGGATTAAAATATAAGCCACTTTTGGGGTGGGTATATCCAAATCTACACCCGCAGGAGATATTAGTTCAATATAGCGGGTCAGAGGGAAGCTGAGAGCAAAAATACAAATACATACACAAGGTCATGTATTATCCAATATGGTAAATATTCAAAAGAGGTAAAAAAGATTATTACCACAAATTGGAATATCATGACCAGTGATCAGACCATTAAAAGCAAGATTACTGATGAGCCACACTTCGTGTATAAAACTGGAAATAACTTAAAAGAATAATTGAATTAAAATCTAAATTCCAGAAAAAACATTAATGTGAAGAGGACAGGCACTAGAAGATGTGGCCAATGTAATTATTGCAATTATATTTTGGATACACCCAACATCACTTTGAACAATTGTTTAAAGAGTAAGATTTGGTTTTCTAATGGTAATTGTTTATCTAAGCATGTTATATATTTAAGTGTTTGTCAAACCTGCAAGAGTTTCTATGTGGGTAAGACGGACTGTCTTAAAAACAGGATATATGATCATATATACTGTATAAGGAAGTGTGACATTAATAATGCACTATCAAGACATCTTATTAATAGTCCACAGTGCAAGCTATTCAAGTTTGCAATTCTAGATGTTGTTTTCCCAACCCCCGAGGTAACATAAAAGCTGTTGTTGGGGAACGGGAAATCAGGTGGCAGATAAGGTTGGATGCAGCCACCCCCCCAGGCCTTAATGAAATGATTCCTACAAAACCATTAGTCAGGGTTTAGTTCAATAAATTGTGCAATATGTTGTTATATTCATTACAGTATTTATATAATGTTTGCATTCCATATTATATTGTATGTCATATATTATATTATATATTATATATCATATGTCACATAATGTGTTACATGCATTGGGCAATATGTTAAATATATATATATTTTATTTCATAAATTCAACTCACAAATATTTTTTTTCTACCAATATCATGATTGATATATATTACACATATCTTGATTGATAGCCACTTTAGAAGGCATTTTATTCCACTTTTAGAAAAATAATCAAATGGCATTATATAACTGTTTTTAATAATTTGTGATTTTGCTTATTTAGTACATATAAAATAGTGATTTAGATATTTATTGCTTTTTAGATTAGTAGGGTTCGTAAATTATATGAACTATATTTTCAGTGTGGTTATGTAGCAAGATGTATACATTGCATTTGTATGAAATGTGTAAGATAGCACTGTTTTAATAATTGATTTATTGTTTAATTACAATTTAGGGCGGGCTTTTTACTTCAATTATGATATATAAGCGTCATGATTCCATGCTATGATGTTCTGAAGAAGACAGATTTACTTCTGTAGAAAGCGCTCAACCTATTTTATGTCAATAAATTAAGTGTTTCCAGCACAGTATCCTGTATTCCTGGCGTTCATTCACCTTTGGTGTGTTTGCAATTTTGTTGTTTCGCTGGGATTATCATCTTTATTAACATATTGCTAAAATAAATATAACATGTAATAGTAGGAATCAATATAAAGGCAATATAGGAGGTATACTACCCAATACATCTCAGGTAGAGTTTTAATGTCCGAATTACTGGATTCCCACACTAGTTCAGTGTTAACAGAAACAGCCCTACTAATTGTTCGCTTGTACATAATAATGTAAGGTAATGTACACATAAGAAGATATGTAAATGTACACATACATATATATAAATATATAGTAATACATAGAAATATAGTCGTAGGTGTCAGTATCCATACACACTCACTACAGGAGACAGTGAAGATAAACGCAGCAGCCAGAATCTGCAACACAGCATGACCCCTCTGGGACCCACTATTCCTTTTAACTGCTTAAAGGTGGCTTTAGCACTTTGATTGACAGGTCCTGTACTCATTTTGAAGGTTTGGAAAGAAAAATAAATTCCCACTGCCAGTCTCAAACCCAGGACCTTGGTAACATTAGTCTGAATGACCTACCACTAAGCCATAACTACCACAAGAGATCATCGTGCTAAAATAAATATAACATGTAATAGTAGGAATCAATATAAAGGCAATATAGGAGGTGTACTACCCAATGCATTTCAGGTAGAGTTTTAATGTCCGAATTACTGGATTCCCACACTACTTCAGTGTTAACAGAAACAGCCCTACTAGTTGTTCGCTTGTACATAATAATGTAAGGTAATGTACACATAAGAAGGTATGTAAATGTACACATACATATATATAAATATATAGTAATACATATGAAATATAGTCGTAGGTGTCAGTATCCATACACACTCACTACAGGAGACAGTGAAGATAAATGCAGCAGCCAGAATCTGCAACACAGCCTGACTCCTGTGAGACCTACTAACCCTTTAACTGCTGGAAGGTGCCTCCAGCACTTTGATTGATAGACCCTGTACTCAATTTCAAAGCAAAATACAAGCATGCTAGTAGGCTCTACCACAAAACCATTGTAACACTAGTCTGTATGACCTACCAGCAAGACATGACTCTCATACAGGAATATAGTGCTAAATAAGTGGAACATGTAATAGTAGGAATGAAGATAAAGGCAATATAGTATGTGTACTACCCTAAGCATGTCAGACAGACCTTCACTGTCCCAATTACTGGATTCCCATACTAGTGTGTGTTAACAGAAACAGCCCTGAAAATTGTTAGCTTGTACCCAATATTGTCAGCTAATGTACATATATGACAGTATGTATATGTACACATATGTATATATGTATAACAAAAGTAATAAGGCATGAGCGAAGTGGAAGACAAAATATTTAATAGAAAACAAATAACACACTGCAGGTCAGATAAGCGCTTTCACTCCCTTGGAGCTTCTTCAGATCACAATGACCAGAGTACACAGAAGCATTTATAAAGCATAACAATAATTACACAGAAGCATTTATATAAGGAAGTTCCTTTTCAATTATTCAATTTTTCAGGAGTATTCTAAAATCTATACCCGGTTCCTAGATGATGTGTTTATGTTGATTAAAGGCGGCGAGGAAGTGGCTTTGAATCTTATTTTACATATGAACGCCTCAACAGAATTTTTAAAATTTACACATCATTTCTCGACTTCTGAGATTGACTACCTCGATGTCAAGTTAGTTAAAGACACTAGTAACAACAGATTCTGCTCATCTATTTTTAGGAAGGCTACTTATTGCAATTCTTTTTTGCATTTTTCAAGTTGCCATCCATGGAAGCAGAAGCGTTCTATTGTCAAGGGTCAACTAGTTAGGGCCGCCTGTATGTGCAGCACAGAAGTTGCCTTTGACGAAGAGTGTTCTTTTTTAACAGAAATGTTCTTGAATCGAGGTTACCCTGAAGGCCTTATTTTTGACTTAATAGCGGAAGTGTCATCTAAACGTTTGAATGGCACTTATTTACCGTTGCTTGTTTCCAACTTGCAACCACCTACAGTTGAAGGTCATGTTAACACACCAAATGCCTTGCCGGTTTCAACCCCAGTTATTGATGGTTATTCTGAAGTTTCTAATTTTTCTATTAGCTTCATTTCCTCCTTTAACATAAATTCTGGGTTCTTATGTTCAATTATACGTAAGAACTGGTATTTTATCATCAACTCTGGTTTACATGAGAGATTGAGGGTAACCCCCTTATTTACATTTAGAAGAGGGAGTAATCTTAAAGACTTGCTACAGAAAAACAATGCAGTAGATCTTATGGTTAGACAAAAAGGCACCCACATTTGCGGTTGTTGCAAATGGTGTAGATACCTTCGGGTAGGGAATTCTTTTTCTATTGGAAAAAGGAAATACTTTATCAACCACAAGATTAACTGCAATACTAGATCTATAGTCTACTTAGCTTTTTGTGAATGCTGCCCTGCATTTTATGTTGGTAAAAGGATCGGAGATTCCGTGACCATATTTACCAACATATTTATGCTATCAAGAGCAAGAGAAGTGACAATGCTCTATCTAAACATATCTTGAGTAATGGTGGTCACAGTTTTCAATTTATGGCCATTGACAACATTAAGTTTGACATTAGAGGTGGGCCCCAATCTCTAATTTTGGAGACTCGTGAGTTAGAGTGGCAACTTCAGTTAGACGCTTTCTCCTACCCTGGCCTCAATGATAATTGTAACATTGCATCTATTTTAAAGTATAGAAGCTACCTTAGGTAACTTGGGGCCTATTTACTATGCTCCAAATTGATTTTCAAAAAGCATTTTTATAGATTTTTTATAGCCTTTTTGTAGCTTATTACAGGCTTTTAATCTAAATTTTATTTAGCTTGGCGTGTTGGGTAGGAAAGCGTTTGTTTTTGTGTTTGATAAAATGTTATATATTGTCACATATGCATTCTTTTGGCACGTCATATATTGAATTTTGTAGTATTTGCATTTACATAGGCAGGGTTTGATGTCCGGATTTGTTATTTGCTTGTTACATATATTTTAAACATATTTTCAAATATTTTACTATTGATATGTCAATCTTGTCTTAAATGTATTTTTAATCTATTGTCCAGGAAGTGACATCAATAAGTAGTCACTAATGAAGGTTTTAAATACTGTGAGCTTGCGCTCTTTTAGTGCTGATGAAGCTTCTGCCCTTGCAGTAGCGAAAACGCTGTTTGATTTATTTGCTTAATAAAATTGCGTTTCAGTTACAGTTTTTGACCTCTCGGCTTCTTGGAGCACCTTTGTGGGTTTTACAAGTGTGATTTGTATATGGTTTGATTGCAACAATGAGGGATATACTCCCAGTGGTGAGCATTTTGTACTCATGTTTGTGATGATCAGGTCTAGTATATCTGCCCCTCTTGTGGGAAGGTTGGTTACCTGTTCCATAGCTAAAGAATGTCCGATCTATGGGAAGCCTAGAGCTTGGGTATTGTGGCTTGTGTAATGTTCACAGTCTATGTTTGGGTAGCTGATGTCACCCAGTATGATGGTGTTTGCAGAGAAATCTATACTCTCCTGTGTCAGCATGAAGGCTGTGTAGGAGTCCTGAGTTTGAGAGGGTGCTGTAAGAGCTCCTCTGTGTCTCTTTCCATGTGGTCCAGGGAGGTACGTCTCAGGTTGTTTGCACCAGCATGGACAATGACTGCCTCATAGTTGTACTTGCTGTGGAGTGACCTGTGTGCCTGTGTTATGTGGCACATTCTATCACCCAACAGGTAGCTAAATGTGACCCTCACCTTGCTCTGTCTGGGGGGCTGCACGTCTGTCAACAGCTCATGTCAAGCAAGTTCACACCCCTCATAAATGATGTGGAAACCTTCAAAGGCCCCAGGCCTGTTGAAAATATGGACCAGACTGCAGATACCTGTATAAAGGCATTCTATGGACACATTCAGGAATGCATGGATCATGACACCACATATGAAAGCATGACCCAATTCTCCAAAGGCAGATGTCCTGGGTGCCGGACACCAGCCATAAACTCACTATACAATAGAAGGATGACGCCACTACATGATACAACAACCTCCCAAGATGTGAAGGCACCACTGATGAGTATTGGAAGACAACTACAGGCACCCATACGATTGTCTAAGGCCATCTTTGAGAGAAGATTCCACAAGCCACTGAGGATAATCACAAGGCTGTCTGTAGTTATGTTAGGAACCTGGGTGGTACTACCCAGATATGCTCAGAGATAATCCAAGATGTCACACAAAATACAAAACACACAGACATTGCCATCATCCTAGTGGACAGGTTCACTGCTGCCTTCTCCCCCCCACCACACCAAAAGGGCAAATATGTCTCGCGGCAGAGTGCTGCCCCCCCTGACATCACAGATGCTCAGGTAAGAGATGCCCTTCCCAAAGCAATAAACACTGCATCAATGGGACCAGACAGTGTCCCAGGCTGTGTCCTACATGAACCACAAGAAGAGCTACACCCAGACATAACACCACTGTTCAATCCCAGACTTACTACACGATATGTGGCCAGAGAGTGATGTACAGCAACAGTGGTCCCTCTACATTCAGGTGGTGCCTTCACGGATCCTGGACACTATTCGCCCCATATGTCTGACTAGCTTTGTCTGCAAAGCTATGGCAAGGATCAACATGAACCTCACATATCTAGATATTGTGTACCTACAGACATGTCACCATACACAGTTTGGCTTTGTTAATGGCAGATCCTGCCTCTCAAACCTGTTTGATTTCTTTGAAACAGTCACCAAGGCCACTGTCAAGGGGAAGGAGGTCTACACAGCCTACCTGGACCTTGCATAAGCCTTTGATACAATACCCCACTTGTGCATTATAGGGAAGCTCACCAGTGTACATATTAACCCCTATGTCACTATGGTTATTACACACTGGCTCAAGGGCAGAACACACATGGCTAGATTTGCTGGAGCCATGTCAGCCTCCAACCTGGTACAAGTGGTGTCCCACAAGGCTCAGCCCTGGGAGCTGTCATGTTCATTATATATTTACCATAGGTACAGGCCAACATGGAAGTACTGTGGCTGAGCAAGTCACAGGTGACTGCAAACTCGGTGGCATACTGCCTCTTCATAGGCAATCTGTGCCTGACATATAAAGCCATGTCAAACCCTCACTTAATGGCCATGCTGCACCTCAGAATATCCAGATCCCATCAGGATACATGCTGGAAAAACTTGAACCTCAGGAGTGATATACATAGGACATGCTGGAGGGGCACATTCACAACTCTGGAGGCTCCCTTCATTCTTGAATATTATCCCAATAGAGGTTAGGCAGACTGACTCAGTGACTGTCTTCAAGAGTGATATTAATGACTGGATGTGACATTGTAGGGTTACCCTGGGTATCACTTATGTGTCACTGTGAAACAGAGGCACAGTATACTAACCTTGGAAAAGGGCATAGCAAGACAGATTTACAATGCATGTTGAAAGCCACACACATTCTGGCTAGGTGGATACATGCCCTGGGCAGACATCCCTGTATGAACCTATGGACCTATGTATCTTGTTCACCATTGGCCCTATGTGCTGTTAATCACCAATGCAATCTCAATACTATGGTAGCATGTGCAAAGGTCAGTTGTCAGTCACCTCTATGGTACAGTTGTGGGATATGTGTGTCATGTAGTAATGTCACAGCTGCCACATGTACACAGTCAACCCTATCCCCTGCCCATGGATGTACAACACATGTATGAGATGGAAACACATGGCCAAACTGTGGACTAAGCACTCTGAACCCAGTACTGGCATAACCTGTCTGGTGGCATGAAATACTACAGTGACAGCAATACCAATCTGATGTGGACCTACACGGACAGCAATACAAGCATGGAAACACACCAGGTCAGTTGTGGAGCCTAAGGATAGCATCCTGCATGACATCTCTGCAGCTGGCACTCAGGCATACATTAGGCCTGCACACAGCACGCATAACACATAGCACACAAATCCTGTGTGTCAAACAAGCACAGTCTGTACAGCTATACAACACTACTGCCGCAGTTGTGTTAGGTACCTTTATTGTCCAGTACAGTGAGAACATGCTCACCAGGCTGGACAATGTGTAGGTCACAGTGATATGCTCATGGGGCACTGTGGTCCACCACATAACACAAACATACAGGTCAGTCAGATGCATGGACACATATGACTCAGTCATTGTCCATGCCACCACAGCTGATGTGGGATGTCCCTCACTGGGATACATGATAGGGAACATGGAAGGGATCACTGAGCAAGTGACACAGGCTGGTAGACCCCTGACCTTGGTTGGCATCAGACCCTCACCAGGGATTCTGACATATTACTGAATGCTAATGAATTAGTGTAGCTACAACACCCTGGCTGAACGGTTCTTAGCATGCTGTCACTGCATTGCTGTGGAATAACGTCTTACCACTCCCACAACAGGTGAAAACATGCAGCACCTGTACATCAACAACATGCAGACTATATGCCCCAGACCAGGTGTGTATCCCTCACTACTAGGCTGATAGCATCTACATCTCACACTGTATATACACATCCCACATGCAGCACCTGCACAGAAGACCACAGTCATAATGTTACCCTGTGCAAATACCATGTATTCACATGTGTCAGGCATCACACATGGTAACTATTGAAGGTCAGAGGTACATATGTGTATTTGGCACACACATACATCATGTGTGCATTGCCATAACTGGTTTAATCAATGTCATGCATTATTGTGAGGGACAACCCACACACATGGGCATTCTGTGTGGGCAAAACACACGTGGCATGTCTGTACTCAAAAGCCATACATAATTGTGATATCATTTAGAAAGGGGTATGTGCATCCTGTAGTGTGTTTTCCCAGTTGCCAAAAGGGATATTTCAGTCATACATACTTACCCCCCCCTTCACACACACTTGCCACATTCAAACCCCTACCTAACTATGTTACAACACTAGAGACGGACGCATTAGCACAGCACGCTATTCGCATTATTGGGAGATTTCCTTTCACATGATATACTTATAGGGTGCTGACATCATCAGAGTTTAGAGAGTGGAATGAGCGTCCTGTGGTGTGTTTTCCCATTTGCCAAAAGGGATGTTCTTTTCATACACACTTAGACTCCTTCACACACACTTGCCGGATTCAAACCCCTATCTAACTATGTTATGACACTAGAGACGGACGCATTAGCAGAGCACGCTATTCGGATTACTGAGTGATTCCTTTTCTCCTGATATACTTATAGGGTGCTTACATGATCAGTGTCTAGAAAGGGGAATGAGCATCCTCTGGTGTGTTTTCACAGTTGCTAGGAGTAACATTTGGACCAAGTGTGTGAGCATGCCCAGTTCAGCCTTCCCATGGCATGTTGTGTGAAAGATGTCTCATTTATCTAAGTGTGTGAGCATGCCCAGTGTGGGCTTTCCATATGTTGAACTCTGCAGCACATCACATTTGTGGATGAGTGTGACCTTCAACAAATACCTCCAGTTTATGGTTGTGTGTTCTGTGCCATGTTGTGTAGTTACTGTCCAAATGCTTTTTGTGTGAACACAACAGGGAGTATACTGTGCCTGCAGGTTTTGCATGGGATACTTTGCACACAATTGTCAACATCCATTCATACTGACCTAACACTGTAGTACTGTATAGTGTAGTGGTTCAGTACTTTCACTGTGGTGGTCAGTATCCTGGGCTTTAGTCCTATCACTGCTTTACATTTCCATAGTGTGCACAACAGCCTGGTTAGGGTCCAGTTGTGCACATCTGCACAAAGGCGGTGCCTCTACAGACCATGGTAATTACTGCCCCATAAGCTTAACAAGTCTAGTCTGCAAAGCTATGGAGAGGATCATAATTGAGCTCATAAACAAAGATATGGGGGACATGCAGACATTGTACCCATCCCATTTTGGCTTGGTCAAGGGCAGATCATGCCTTTTGTACTGGGTTGACATCTTCAAAACGGTCACTTAGGCCATTGTTGGGGAAAGGCAGTCCATACAGCCTACCTTGGCCTTGCAAACACTTTCAACACAATACCCCACTCAGGTATTGTGGAAAACCCTAACAACTGAAATGTAAACCCATATGTCACAAGATGGGTTGCAAACTGGCTTAAGGACGGGACCCACAGGGTTAGAGTTGCTGGCACTATGTTAGACTCCAGGCTGGTCACAGGTGGTGTCACACAGGGCTCAGTCCTTGGCCCCCTATTGTTTGTCATGTATTTCCCAGAAGTGCAAGCCAACATGGGAGGACTTTGGCTGACAATGTTTGCAGATGACTGCACACTGGGCGCCATAGTGGACAGTGCATCAGACACGGATATCCTTCAGAAGGGACTCACGGTAACTGATAGCTGGTGCCAGAGCCATGGCCTGAAGTCAAAGTGCACAACATGTGTAGACATACCCTTCAGGAAAGGCAAGGTAACCCCAAGCTACCATATAGGTGGCAATCCTCTGAGCACAGAGGAGGTTATCATGGACCTGGGGACCCAGGTTGACAGTCGCCGTTCTTCTGACACTCACGTTGCTAAAGTGGCTAGAAAGACCTTCTACATTGCCCACCTGATCAGGATGGGATTCACATCCAGATCTAGTGGGTTATTGTTCCCCTGTACTCTTCACTTATCAGACCGGTGATCAAGTAGAATGCCCTATTCTGAATGTATCTCACCCAACATCTGCAGCAATTGGAGACACCCTGAATGTCCCCCACCTAAAGGATCAAGGAACCCCAACAGCTGTCATATGCTGCCAGATTGAAGACACTCCCACTCTATTCACTCACATACCGTCTGCTTATAGGTGACATGTGCCTGACATGTAAGGCCATGTCCAAACAGGGATTAATGGACATGCTCCACCTCAGAATCGGCAGATCCACCTGAACCACTAGTGCAAGTGACTTACACCTTAGCAGGGATGTACGTTGGACATGTTGGAGGGATGGAGTTATCACCCGGAGACTCCCTATGCTGTGGAATACAATCCTGGTCCATGTGAGGCAGAGCACCTTGCTGGCTGTGTTCAAGAGGTATCTTGACCTGTGGATGGAAGGTCATACGTTTAACCCGGGGATCGTCACTGTGTCACTGCTGGAGAGAGGCATGACAAAATAATGGGCACAGTACTGTTTCCATATAAGGGGTGGTGTACGCCAACGAACTCTGTGCTAGGCTTATACCTGCCTTAGGAAAGATAGCCTAGTATAAACCTATGTACCTATGAACCTATCTGACCATGTTGCATTATGTTCAGTTGTGAACTACTTACAACAGCCTCATCCAACATCAGTAGTGTATTCCACAACATGGGTGTACATTGGCAAACACTACCGATGTGCCCTAGGCCATTTCTAATGCTAGTCGGAGAGTGTGTTTGTCCATCAACACATTGTAAGTGTAGTTTGCCATGACATATGTCTTGTTTAGTATACTGTGCCTCTGTCTACCTGTGACATAACATTGATACCCAGGGTAAACCTCCCATCTCCCATCCACTCATTAGGATTCCTGTTGAGGGGAATCAACGAGTGTCTCTACGGACAACCTGTACTGGTAGTTTACTCATGCGTGGGGGTGGCTTCTGTGTTATGGATAATGCAGTACAGCCTGTCCTATGTATGTCAGTGCTGGGGTTCAGGTCCCTCATGTGCATAGCTCCCTGCCATTCAGATTGTACAAGGTGCAGCATGTGCATTGCTTCCAGCTTGGACATGGCTTTCTACATCAGGCACAGCTTGCATCTGGGTGGACAGCATGGCAGTGTGTGGAGCTGCACTCTGTTTAATCAGGCAACACATTACATGTGTTCCAGCTCTTTCATACTCCTGGTGAGGTACTGTTGTGGACTTTACAGGTGCTGGATGTGTCTGCATGAGGTACACCCCACAGGGGCTGTTGTGGTCATTTCTAATGCTGATGAAAGATAACTGCAGAACCACAATGACCTCCCCTTAGCTAGATGTCAGAAAGCATGGACCATGCAATCACAAATAAAAACAGGACCCTCTCCACAAAGGGAAAGTGTCCTGTCTGGTGGACCCCAGCCATAAACAAACTGTAAGACAGATGAGGGTTACTAATGCAAGACAGAGCTACATCTCCAAAAGGGAAGACAGCTGTGATCAGCACTAGTAGAAAGCTACATTATCTCATAAAGACATGCAAGGTCAACTTGGGGACATAAATCACCAAAGACAATGAAGGTAACCACACTGCTTTCTTCAGTTATGTCAGACACCTGGTTGTGAACCCTCAGATATGCTCAGAGTTGGTACACAACAACATATATTCCAGTGACCTGACAGATATTGGCAACATTCCGGCGACAGCTTCAGTGCGATTTACCCCTCCCTCACCCCAAAAGAAGATAGTTATCACTGCTGTATGTAACCTCACTGTCATCTTGGATGTCCATGTGAGAGCCGCACTCAGCAAAGACAAGTACACAGCATCAATGGGACCTGCTGGTATCCCCGGTTGCATGCTATGTGAACTCCAGAAGGGGCTGAACCCGTATATACAACTGCTATTTAACCTTAGTCTTGCTACAGGATATGTACCTGAACACTGGCGTATGGCAACAGTGTTCCCACTCCACAAAGGAGATGCCTCCACAGACCATGGCAACTACCACCACCCAAGCTTAACCAGCCTTGTCTGCAAAGCTATGGGAAGAGTCATTATGGAGCTCTTACACAGACACATTGCTGACCTACAGACCCTTGTTCCCACCCAGTTCAGCTTTGTACAGGGCAGATCCTGCCTTTTGCACCTAGTTGACTACTATGAAACTGTCAGTAGGGCCATCGATGAGGGCTACGCAGTCCACACAGCCTACCTGCACTTGGCTAAGGCCTGTGACACAATACCCCACTCAGGCATCATAGCCAAGCTCAACAGCTGACATATAACAGCATATGTCACAGGATAGGTTGCAAAATGGCTAAGAAACAGAACCCATAAAGTCAACATTGCAGGTGCCTTGTCAGATTCAAAGCCAGTCACAGGTGGTGTCCCACAAGGATGTGTCCTGGGACCCCTCTTAATTGGTATTTACTTTTCAGATGTGAAAGCAAACATAGGGGGTTGTGGCTGACAAAGTTTGCAGATGACTGCAACCTAGGCACCATAGTGAATACATCAGCCGGCACACACATACTACAGAATAACGTCACAAAGGCGGATAGCTGGTGCCAGACGCATGGCCTGAAACTGAATGCAACTGATGTGTATTCATCCCCTTTGGGAGGAACAAAGTACCCACAGATCAATACATAGACAGCAACCCACTGAGCACAGAAAACAAATCAAACACCTGGGGACACATGTAGATAGTGACATCTCTTTTGACACCCCTGTTGCCAAAGTGGTTAGGAAGACTTTCTATCTTGCCCACCTTATCATGGAGGGTTTTCCATCCAGATCATAGGAGGTCATTGTTCCACTATCCTTCTCCCTTATCAGGCCCATGATTGAATACAAAACCCCATATGGTATGTACCTCGCCCAGCACTTGCAACAGCTGGAGACACCCCAAAAGTACCTACCATGAAGATCAGGGTTCTTCAACACATGTCATATGCTTCCAGAATAGAGGAAATCCAGCTTTGTTCAGTGTCATACCGCATACTTACAGGTGACCTATGCCTGACATACAAGACCATGTCCAATCAGGATTTGGTGGACATGCTCCACTGCAAGCAATCCAAATCCACCAGAGCCATGAGAACTGAGGATTTGAACCTCAGCACATACATGTATAGGACATGCTGGAGGGACAGAGTCATAACTCAGAGGCATCTCACACTCTAGCAGAGTATCCCAGTTCATGTTTGACAGAGTCCCTCACTGACTCTCTTCAGGAGACATCTGGACAACTGCATATGAGACAGAGGCACAGACTAGACAGAGGCACAGTCATGTCATTCAATTACGTAAGGGGTCATAATGTGTCACTACTAAGTCAGAGGCACAGTATTCGGAATCTATTCTGTACACTTATTACCACTATAAGGGGTGGCAATAGCCACATCACTATGGCTAGGCTTATACATGCACTAGGGCAGATAGCCTAGTAGTAAACTATGACACTATGAAACACTGGTGTATGTGTAGGTATTGTCAGTCAAGCACTATGATGTGGTTTGGGGGGCTTGATATCTCCCTGTATTCCAACATTGTTTTGTCTATTCCTTCTAGCATGTCTAGGGATCAGTTGCTAGTGTCCTCTCCTGCTCAGCTGGTGAACCTGGGAATATTGAGGCAATGTTACACTTGCCTCATGTACACTGACAACCCTCTCCTTCTCTCATAAAACACACATACATGTGAGAGATGCAACTATATAGCCAAAGTGGAGGCTGAGCTTTCTCAACATAGGACTAGCAAGACCAGAGAGAAGGTGAAGGTAACCACACACATCACAAACCCAGTCTCACATGGCACTATCACAACTTAAGATCATACACATAGACACACAGAGACATACTCGGAGGCTCTGATCAGAATTCTACCAAAACGGCAGTGGCCACCACAGCAGACACTCACACAACTGACTCCACAGGGCACAGCACATGCAACACATTGACCACAGAGTCGGTGTGCCAAACAGTCACAGCCCTTAAGGCCAAACACAATGCCAGACACACTTGTCATAGGTGACTCCATAGTCAGACACACTGACGTCCCGCTCACCAGATCGAGTACAGAGGAGGTCACAGTAAGCTGCCTATCGGGCACTGGAATCCACCACATAATGCAAGCACTCAGGTCACTCAACTGCAAGTACAAGTCTGACCCAGTCATTATCCATGCTGGTGTGAACGACCTGAGATGTACCTCCCTGGACTACATAGAAAGAGACATAGAGGATCCCTCTGATTATGTAGGCCAGGCAGGTATGACCCTGACCTTCAGCAGTATCCTACCTTCACCAAGTATGATGCCACATAAACAGAGACAAGATGATCAGCTGTAATAATTTGCTTAAACTATGGTGTCATTCAAAGGGGGTCCAATGTCTGTCTGCCTGGGATGACATGCTGGACAGGCCACACTGATTTGCAAGGGATGGCTTGCACCTGTCACCCCTGGGCTTCCGGATTTCGGCTGATGCTCTTGCCACCCCCATTGTGCCTTTTTTATGCAAGATTCAGATTCTACACCTACCACCCTAGAACACAGTAAAGGAAAGACACTAAGGGTAATGCTGCTCAATGCCAGAGGTCTCAACCTCAAGCTGCACACACTCTATGCCCTTCTCAGTATGTAGCACATTGATGTCTGTGCTGTGCCTGAAACCTGGTTCACAGCTTCTGACAGCACCCTGGCACTATCGGGTGTTACCTCATATCATGCGTTCCAGCACCAGAATCCGGACAACACCAAGAAAGGAGGGTGGGTGTCCATATTCATCAAGGACACCCTCACCTCAAGGTTGGTGGCAACACACGATGCATCGGAGACCATCCAGGTGCCAGTGACCGTAGGCAAGACGGCTCTGCAGTTTGTAGCATGTTACATGCCACCCTCTCAAACTCAGGTACCTCACACAGCTGTCCTGCAAACACTGAAGGGGATAAATGTATCTCCAAACACCATCCTACTGGGTGATTCCAACTATCCACATATAGACTGGGATCACTAATCAAGCCACAACACTCTAACACAAAGGTTCCAAGAGTTCATACACTCAAATGCCATGGAACAACTGGTCCCAATCCCCACAAGTGGAGGCAACATACTAGAACTCATCATCACGAACATGGGGTCACACTGTTCAACACCAGAAGTATACCCATCATTGGTGAGATCAGATCATGGACAAATCTCAGTGGGAGTCCACATCCCACCCACACCCCAGATAGAAAAACAAACAGTGAAGACCTTCTCAGATGCCGACTTCACATTTCTAAGGACTGGTGTGGTCTCTTTCAAGGCCCCCAAGCCAGCGGACACCATTACCCAAGCCACTGTATCACTTACAAATGCCTTCTACCAGTACCTCCAGGACTGCATGGATCAGGCAATCCCAAACAAAACAAAGAATCTTTGTACCACAGGCAAGCATCCAGTCTGGTGGACCCTAGCCATAAACAAGCTCTACAACACAAGGAAGGAGCTACTACGAGATAGAGCGAAATCCGTAGAAGGGAAGACACCCCTGCTCATTGTGAGTAAAACACTGGGTTCCCCCATACAATCATCCGAGGCGAGTTTTGAGAGTAAACCCACTCAGGACTCAAGGGACAATCATGAGGCCTTTTTACCTATGTTTGAAACCTGGGAGGGAACTCCCAGATATGCTCAGAATTAGTTCGAATGATGTAAATATCACTGAACCTACAGACATTGCCAACATACTGGCTGACAGGTTCAGTGCAGATTTTCCCCTCCCCAACTGGAGGGGTATCTACACCAGAGGATTGTAGCCCCCCAAACATCTCCAATGCTGGGGTGAGAACTGCTCTATCCAAGGCAGAAAACACTTTATCCATGGGACCAGATGGTGTCCCCAGTTGTGTGCTCCATGAACTCAATGAGTAATTACACCCTCAGTTAGGGCAGCTGTTTAATCTTAGCCTCACCTCAGGATATGTGCCCAAGGAGTGGCATACGGCAATGGTGGACCCACTTCACAAAGGAGGTGCCTCCACCAACCCCGGAAACTACCATCCCATCAGCTTGACAAGCCTGTTCTGCTAAGCTATGGAGAGGATCATAATGGGAATTATCAATGAAGACATAGGGGACTTGCAGACATTGGATCCAATCCAGTTTGGCTTTGTCAAGGGCAGATCATGCCTTTTAAACTTAGTTGACTATTTCAAGACAGTCACCCAGGCCATTGACGTGGGCAAGGCAGTCCACACAGCCTACCTTGACCTGGCAAAGGCTTTCGACACAATACCCCACTCAGGTATCATTGAAAACATCACCAGCTTAATTGTGAACCCATACATCACAGCATGGGTTGCAAACTGGCTAAGTGACAGAACACACAGGGTCAAAGTTGCTGGTGCCATGTCACACTCCAGAGCTGTCACAAGTGGTGTCCCACAGGGCTCAGTCCTGGGCCCACATTTGTTCAGCATCTACTTTTCAGAAGCACGAGCAAACACAGGAGGATTATGGCTGACAAAGTTTGAAGATGACTGCAAACTGGGAAGCATAGTTGGAAACCCATCTGACACAGACATCCTTCAGAAGGGTCTCATAGACACAGATAACTGGTGCCAGAGCCATGGCCTTACGTTAAACGCTAAACAATGCATAGTCATACCCTTCGGGAACAACAGGGTTACCCCTAGTTCCCATCTAGGTGGCAATCCTCTAAGCACAGAAGAGGTTATCAGGGTCCTGGGCACCCAGGTTGACAGTAATATTTCGTTTGACACTCACATTGCCAGAGTAGGCCTGGGGCAGTTCCTGCTATTAGGACAGAGGTGTGACCTGGTAGTGTCAGGGTGCTGATGTGGGCTTTGACCCTGTTTTCTATTACAGCACTGATATCTACATTCTCTATACTGTGTGCGTTTACACTGCACACATTTATACTTCTGGCATTGGGTAGCATTACATCTAGGTTACTATCGCCAGGTACCTATGAGGTAGGTTTGTGTTTTTTGTGGTTTATGATTGGTGTGGGTGGATGTTAGTCGGGTCCTCAGGTGTGTATATGGTACATGGTATTACATTACCTAACACATGGCATTCATGCCTCAGGTGGTGCTGCAGGGCTGCCTCTGTTGGATGCACATACTACACTCCCTGTACATGTTTGGAAGCAGGTTGTGTCATGTTAGGCATCCCTGTTACTATATGAGTGAGTCGGAGCGGGTATCAGTCCCAGTGTTCCTACTGACCAAGTGTATCTGCTATGCGTTGCCTCTTTGCCAAGGCCAGGGCATACTGGGCACGCCTCCTTCTGCCTACTGGGACAAGGTCAGGTTGTTCCTCCTCCGAGTCACCCTCTGCCTGTGGTGGCCTTGGCAATGGTGGGGGGATGTTAGGCCCATCCCTGTGCTGGTCCTGCTGCAGCTGTTTCCGCAGGATCATATTATGTAGCATAGCACATATCATGACCATTTGGGTACATGTAGTTGGTGTGTACTGCAAGGCTCCACCAGATGTGTCCAGACACCGGAACCGTGACTTGAGCAGCCCAAACACACGCTCTATGACATTACGTGTTTGTGCGTGTGCCTCATTATGGCGTTCCTGTTCAGGTGTGTGTGCATTTCTGATGGGTGTCATCAGCCACGGCTCAAGTGCATAACCTGCATCCCCACTAGGTGTCCGTGTGGGAAGTCCCCACTGGCAAATGATTGGTACAGCTGCGCCAGATGCCAGATGTGGGAATCGTGGTAGCTCCCAGGGCAGCCAGCACACACATTCATTATTATGCCCTGGGCATCACACACGACCTGGCAGTTGATGGAGGGTATCCCTTGCGGTTAATGTAGACTCTACCCGCTCACCAGCTGGTGCTTTGATGCATACGCGTGCAGTCTATTGCACCCAGCACCTCAGGGTATCCCGCTATTTGCTGGAAGAGAAGCATATTGCTGGCCACAACCTCATGGTCATTAGGGACATATATATGATCACCGACATGTGCTGACATGGCATCCAGGAACTGGTGCAGTACCCTGGAGGCTGATGCCTGTGATATCCCCATCATATCACCAGTTGGTCTCTGGAAGGTACCTGTTGCTAGTATTCTTAGGCCAACACATACCTTGGTTTCCACTAGGATGGGTTCCCCTCTGTTGGTTCTGTGTGTGAGATGTGGCCTGCACAGCTCAACAATCTGCTGCAGAAGGTCTCTGTCCACTCTGTAGCGCTCTACTATCTCCAGCTCATGTAACCCATGGTAGGTGACCCTGGGCCTGTATACTCTTCTCCTTCTCCTCACTCTGGGTTGTCTGTCAGCATCTGCATTGACACCACCCTCAGCAATTCGCCTTTGCCTGATTATAACAGCTATGGCAGCCCCTAGCATTTCTGCTCTGAGTTCAGCTTTTTCAGTTTTCAATTCTGATAGCTTACTTTCTTGCAGTATCTCTTGTGAGAAACACCCTGCACTGCTCTTTGCAGTGTTTTAAGTGCTGGGTTGGGCTTCTAGTCTGCCTGCATAATTGCCTGCTTCCAACTGTTTCCAACAATTAACTGCAGCAGTATCCTCTGGCAGTTTCCATGTAATTTAGTTGTTTCCTGTTTCCTCTCTGTTTCCTGAGGGGGGGGGCAATGTGCACACCAGCTTAAACATGCTCACAGTCACTTAAACGCACGCACACATCTCTACACGGTGTTACATGCGCGCACACATCCTTACACGGTGTGAACTAGGCTGATTCATGTTAAAATGCACGCACACTGCCTTAAACACGTGCACGCCCGTGCAAACCGTTTACAACGGTTTGCAACACGCTCCCACATGTTGAACCTGCCTTACACGTGCACACACGCGCGCATGCACGTATATCATGAAACTTTGAGTGCAGGGATAGCGTAAACATTCAATTTCTTGACTTTCCTAGTGTTCTGTTGGGACACACCTCCCTTCCTGAAGTCTGTCTGTCATCTTTCACCTTACATTGCCCTCCAATCTGGTACATTTGTATCTATCCTTCCCCACCGTGATGTCACCTACCTCTTACTCTGTTCCTCCCCCTTCTCTAACTCTTACACTACTCAGAAAGTGCTCATTACCTATGTGACAGTGTGATTCAGTATTGTAACCCTCATTTACATAGGATTGCCTAGTAATGACTAGTTACATGTCTTACACGGAGCTTCCCCCCCTTGACAACCAATAAACGGAGGCCATATTGTTTTTGGTCTGCAAGTCCCTCCATTGACATTACATGTAATACATAAATCCCACAATTGTGGGCTTATAAGCTTCGGTTTTTAGTTTTAGGTAGCGCACCCCGTTTGCACGGGTGTGCGCTGCAGTTAAACCTCAAAACCCCGTGAAAAAAGTTATATTACATATTTTTGCAACATTTTTCATGCCAATGGCCACATATTTGGCCATTGGCATGCTTAATGAAACAAATGCACCCTTTATTTGGAGCTGACATAGCTCCGTTTTAATTTTGCAGAAATGTACTCAGTTGTCAGCTGAGTACATTTCTGCAACACGTCCGTTACACGGACTGGTTTCTGCTTGTGGATCGCTCAGATACCTCATTTGCATATCTTTGAGCTGCAAATGAGGTATTGAGCATTTCCACGCCCAGTCCGTGTAAGAGATGTGTTAGCTGTCTCTTACACGGAGATTTGGGCTGTTCCTGAATCGGGAGGCTTACACGGAGGCTTACACTACTCTTGAACTCCATGTAAGCCTTCCTGAATCCGGCCCCATGTCTGAAATTAAATGCCAAAAAAATGCATTATTTTAGACTTTTACCCCAGGGAACTACCACACTGACAATACACCCCTTAGGAGTTGACCCAGTTGCTCAGGATTTGGAAACTTATGTGGACAGTGGCCTAACTTTTGACCAACAGATCTATTGTTGTAAGAAAGTCCTTCTATATTGCACAGGTTATAAACAAAGGGCTTGTGTCTAGATCTAGAGATACCATTCCTCCCTTTACTTAGCCCTCATTAGGCCAGTAATTGAATATAATGCCCACTCTATCATGTATATGTCCAGATACATGCAACAATGGGAACACCCACAGGGATACAGTACTAAAAGGATACAAGGCCTAAAAACATGTCCTACATGGACTGACTCAAAGCCCTATCACTAAACTTGGTAACCTACAGATTGTTAAGAGGTGACCTGTGTCTGGCATCCATGGCATCCTCTGACCAAATTCTAATGGAAGTATTGCACATAAGCAAGTCAAATGGCATCAAGAATACTTGGTCTAAGGATCTAAACTTCTTCTGTAACCCCAGCAGAACTGTTTGGAGGGACAGGTGTATTTTCGCAGAGGATACTGCTGCTACGGAACAGACGCCCCATCCACATAAAACAAAGTTCATGTCTGTCGATTTTCAAATGCAACTTAGATCTATGGATGGGAAACAGAAAATTTATCACAGGACTGCCTTCTGTACTACTAATAGACAGATGCAGCTCCTAAATGCTTTATCCCATGTGTGTGACCCCTCAAATTATCTATGGTATGATCCCAGTTATTCTCATTAGGGGTAATATATAGTTATCAACCATGGGATGGGTGAGGCTAATCTATAACCAAATGGGATATGTTATTTCGAGCACAAAAAGGGAAATTGGCTAGGCTTAAAATGGCCCACAAAGGCAGGTAGCTTAGTACTTATCTATAAACATATGAACCTATGGACTGTCGTGGAACCAAGGAGGAGCTGATTTTCATGCTAAAAGTATGTATAACAGGTTTTGGTGTTGGGGGGAGCTTACTAGTTTAAGGAATTATCTATGAATGCTGTCAGAGTTTGGGATAAGTTTAGGACCTATTTTTTTCTAAGCTTTTCCTGATGGTTTTGGCTTTAATTACTGTAAAGTGAAATTGTGTATTGGTTGGGTTAGCAGGAGTATGGTGTGTTGTCTTATTTTTACATAGACTGGGCATTGGATGCATTTGGGAAATTAGATTATTTACAATAGAAGTGAGAGATGTTATAGTTTTTGTGAAGTTTAATCATTCTATGATAGTCAGTTTAGGGGGAAATTATTTGTTTTATTACTGTCAAACATACCTCTCAACTGTACAGATTTTAGCAGAATGCCCAGAATTGCCTCATATTTTTGGACCGTTTTTTTCATATACCTGTGGCTTTCTGGCAAATTAGTGGTAAATCATTACAGATTGCAGTTATAAAATAATGACATAACATTTGATTTTCAGACTTCATAGCCTTCAGGAAATTTATGCTAATGCAAAGCCTGTTATTCTATCAACTTTCTAAGTTTGTAAGAGCAATATTTAACAGTTGCTACTATTTCTGGGCCTTTGTCCCACTTTTATTTATGGCTTTGTCCAGATTTCTTGCTCTGAAAGGTTGAGAGGGTATGCTGTCAAAGTATGCTGTGTCTCTGATTATTTCCCAGAAGTGCTTGGAGTTAGGAAAGATTGAGGTGAGTCTGCTGTAAAGGTAAGAGGATATAGTTTTTTTGATGGCCAACTTTTTCAACAGAGTTAGGTAAAGGCAGATGGAATGCTTTCTGTTCTATTTTTGGGTGATAGTGATATACTTTTGAGGTTAATTTAATGCTATTATGAAGCTGTTGATTGTTTAGAAATAGAACTGCTTGGATTACAATAGAGAGCAGGTTGGGAGATTATGTTATTATAAACCTGCAATCTTTCACACTAAAACATGCTTTCTGGTGATCTGTTATAATTACTAAAGTGTCACATGACATCAAGTATAATATAATTCTTATTACATAATATCAGAAAAAAAGTCCTTCCACTATTTCTTAAAGCCACATCACTTCAAAACATGTTTCAGGCTGACAGTATTGAGAAAATAAATCAGCCCTTAACTCTGTTATCCATCTTGATTTGCAAAGCTCAGTTTTGCTATGAATATTTGTATTCCTGTCTTTTTATACATAGTTTTTAATAAACTAAAAGACTTCTTCCAATTCCTTGCTTGCAGACCATCTGCATACAAAGTGTTAGTATTTTCATATATATGCTCATGTACGCAGTCCTTTAAATATCTGTCACATTTATGTACACAGATGTAGTACAGATGTCATTTTGCATAACCATTAGAATCATTTATTTTCTTAGTTATGGGATGTTTAAAGGTCTGCTTAGATTAAATGTGTTTTTATTATAGGCAGCTGAGAACCCTATGTAGACTATTACTTTCTAAAAGAAAGTCCACTTAACTAAATAGAGTGGCTTGTCAAAGTTCATCAGGAAGGCTGCTGCTGCTGTTGCCGCAGGCACTCTAGTCAACCCCTGCACATAATTTCTGCTACTTCTGACATGGTCTGCACTTGATCTGCCTTTAATAATGTCTATCTTGCTAGTTAATGCTGTGGTGGAAAGAATGTCATTTATCCTCTACAGTGAAAACTCAGAAAAAGTTTCAGGTTGACATTAAGAAGGAAAATAGCCCTATAGTTTATCACTTCCATGAGGTCTTTCTCAAACTTACTAAAAACCACAGGCATTGACACTTTGGAGAAAGGGTTCATCCTCTTGCATTGCAAATAGATGCTGCTGGGATTCACTACTAAATGTGGCATTTTGTGGATAATCTCACCATTAAATGGTAGAACTGGAAGATAGAGAAAGGAGAGAAAACCCAGGATTTTCATCTATCTGAGAGAAGCATGAAGGAATAAACTGTATATTAGTTTTATTAAAACCCACTTTTAGAAACTTGACAGGTATTCTGCAGTAGGATTTACTAACTGAGAGGGACAATTCTGTTTAAGTCCTAAGTAATGCTTTAAGAAAACAGATGAAATAATAATACACAAATGCAAACATGTCAACAAAAGTAGTTGGTTTAACAAAACGTGGTAAAGGGAAAAGTGCTAGAAATATGTGTTACAATAGTATATGTTTAAAAGGTTCCCTATTAGAAGACCGAAGACACATTCTTTCGAATGCGTCTTGGTCAAACGCAAATGACGGAAATGGCAAAAGATCGAAGTGGATTTTAAGCGACTTCTTTTCCTAGGAAAGAATTCGCTTGGCCACTTCGTTACTTTGCCATTTTTGGCACTGTAGTGCGGTCTCAGAGTTGGTATATTTAAGTAGGGGGATGTGGCAGGCAAAGCCCCCCACTTAATGTAATGTTTAAAGTGTTTTTTTTTATTGTTGTTGTTGGAACAGCAATTTTTTTCCCTAGGAAAAAAATTGCTGTTCTGACAGTTCAAAATTGTAAGCTTTCGCTTACATAGGGTCGATTAATCACTGTTCGCTTTTTAAGCATTCAGTGATCTAATATAGACCCGTTTAAAATGATGATTCAGTTTTTGCAAGGCAAAAAAATGTGGGAATTCATCCAAATCATTTCAATAGGCCACCATGTGATTTAAACTATTGTATCTGTCAGTTTTTAACGCGTTCTTCTCTGGTATGTCAAAGATTTATATGTTGGCAGATCAGGCAGTAGAGAGGATAAAGCAGATTATCCAACAGTAAATGAACAAGCAAGCTGAGGGAGACTTAAGGAAAATCAGAGAGAGAGAGAATGCAGGTGAAACTTTTTACTTTGTCCCAAAATAAGATGTTAGAGAAACAGAAGACACCACAGGAAATTAGCAAGAAGGCTGAAAAGGAACTGAATTCAAACCACCCACTGGTATAGAGAGTAGGAGAAAGATAATCTTTGGAGGGTAACTAAAAGTGAAGTGAACTTGTTGATTAAGAGGTGCAACAGGAAATTTCAACCTCATTAGGGGTATATGACTATCTGGCCTGATGAAGCTGGATATGCATTAGATGAATAAAGTTGGGCAAAGGAAGTTTACTTTAAGTAAATAGGAGATTTAAATAGTATTAATCCCATTTTTGGTTATTAAGGTATTGCAGATGATGATCTGCACTGTTAAAATAATGTAGTTATTATGATGATGATTATTATTATTATTGTAGAGTTCAGTGGCTTAACAAATAATTTAAATATAGAAAAATAAATCTTAATATTTTGTATAGATTTAAAAATGATATAGTTTTTTGTGTCTGGAGTGTTGGTTGCTTTAATATTACAAAGGTGAATTAAAATACGGTAAGCATGATGCAACTTAAAAGATACAAAGTATAACAGGCTGCCATGATTAAAATGTAGCAGAATATAATTATACACTGTCCCTATTTTTGCAGTTTCTGAGCTGAGGGTTAGAGAGCAGAGTTTTGATTACTTACTGTAAAGATAAAATAAAAAAAAAGTTATGTGCAGCATTCTAGTACTCAAAGAGATCAATAAATAGTTAAAATGCTTCTAGATTAAATAACAAGACCTTTTTGTTACACTAAATGTGGAGTTGAAAAAATAAGACTTAGGAGTAACATGATTTTAATAAAAATCTGTGACTGTGATTGGTTGAGTTGATTTTGAGAGACCGAGGCTGTCAGAAGCTCTATTGAAAGGAAGGCAATCCATCATATCATCTAGACTGCCTTATCTATGATCTTTTAAGTGGATCTCTGAGAATTGACTGAGGTACAATTTAAAAGGGTAATATTTTGACATATTGTGAAAACATTGGGGTAGGAAGCTTCGGTGGCTGTAATATTGCCAGCTACAATGTAAGGTTATAACATGTTGATTAATCAATTAATGGATGGCAAATGACATTTTGCATCAATGATTTTCTCCATTGGGGCCTTAAATTACTTGGTGTATATGACCAGATTTCAGAGGGATCTGATTGACAAAGTTCTTTTAACTCTGAATCAATTTTCCATATGGAGATCTTCATAAGCAATTGAAAACCCTGAGTGGTATAGTCAATTCCTTCAATTTATTATAGATGATGGTTTTTCATAACACAGTAGGTGGGCTGCTAGATTAGACATGTCAGGCTTAGCAATGTAGCAGCAAGACTAGCTCCAACTAATGGCTTTTGTAGACTATTTCAGAGCAGTCTAGGGCCCTGTAAAAGTGTGATGAGAAAGGGAAACTGATTCTTCAGCCTTCCTTCTCTACGTTTGTTAAAGATTTCATCCATAACTCAGGATCTTTCTTTAAAAAGCAAACCTAGGAGATTCAGCAAATTTCTGGCAAGCAGATATTCAAAAAGCAAATGGCAGGAAGCTCCAAAAAAGTAGGGGAAACCCTCCACAAATCAGGACAGTCCAATAAGTTGGAATAACTATATTTCAAATTATAACCCCCCCCCCACCAGCAATCCTTTAAGTCTTCCACAAAATCTGGTTCTCCATTTCTGTCTTTGGCAAAAGATAATCTCAGAAAAATAAGTTCAGAGAGTGATCCAGCAGGACTGCAGATGGCAGTGAGAGTCCCATCATCCTTTTAGGGGATGTGATCCAGCAGGACTGTGGATGGCAGTGAGAGTCCCATCATCCTTTTAGGGGATGTGATCCAGCAGGACTGCAGATGACAGTGAGAGTCCCATCATCCTTTTAGGGGATGTGATCCAGCAGGATTGCGGATGGCAGTGAGAGTCCCGTCATCCATTTAGGGGATTCCTCTTTATCCATCAGATTAAACTTCTTTTTTCCTGCCTGCTATTGAGCATCTGCTGATGTAGGGGGAAACATTTTTAATCAAGAATATTTACAGTACCAAAGAAAGAAATCTGGTGAAGACCAGTCCTAGATCATTCCTTTTTTAATCAGTTTATAAAAGTCCTAAAATTCAAAATGATATCAATTCACAACATATTACAGCTTATTCTCCACTTTCATTTTTTTTGTAACTCTAGATTTAAAGGATGCTTATTATCATATTCTATAGATTTCAAACATTTTTGTTTTTTTTTATGTCTGGATTATACTTTCAGTTCTATGCATTACCCTTTGAGTTAGCTTTTGCTTCAAGGGTGTTTGCAAATTGTCTAGCACCAGTGATAGCCTTTTCCAGACTGCAAGATATTCACATTTTGCTTTATTAAGACAACTTACTTATCTTCACAAAGTCTTTTTTCAAAGTGCCAGGGTCTCTTGAGTAAGAAATCTACTTTGCAGAATGGGTTTCCAGGAGACCATTATAAAGTTTTGTTTGACTCCTTCCCACAGAATTGTCTTCCTAGGTTGCCTCATAGACCAGTCCAACTTCAGTTTAAAGCAGTTTTCTTCCACAAAAAAGTAGATCTACATCTAGATGCATTCCTGAGTTTTTTCCACTCAATCCAGAACTTCATCAAGGGAATTTCTCTGGCTACTATGATTCATGGCAACTATGATTCTCATGAAAATGTAGTCATACTCCATGTCCATGTATGTACTTTAACCTGCATGCTTCTAATATCAACACACCCTGAATTTTCAAATTCCAGTTTTGGGATTTCAAAAACTGGAACCACTTTAGTGGAGAGAGTCCAGTTTTATCTGAATCAAGTTATCACATTTTCTGTTCTGGCTCTACTACTGTTTGTAAAAACAGATGCTTCAAACTTTGCTTGTGGAGCTTTTGGGTTAAAAATGCAGGGTATTTCGAACAAAAACTACTTATCAAATATAAACAAAATACTGACCATCTTTGCAGAATGGGTTTCCAGGAGAGCATTATAAAGTTTTATTTGACTCCTTCCCACAGAATTGTCTTCCTAAGTTGCCTCATAGACCAGTCAAACTTCAGTTTAAAGCAGTTTTCTTCCACAAAAAAAGTAAATCTACATCTAGATGCATTCCTGAGTTTTTTTCACTCAATCCAGAACTTCATCAAGGGAATTTCTCCGGATACTATGATTCATGGCAGCTATGATTCTCATGAAAATGTAGTCATACTCCATGTCCATGTATGTACTTTAACCTGTATGATTCTAATATCCACACATCCTGAATTTTCAAATTCCAGTTTTGGGATTTGAAAAACGGGAACCACTTTAGTGGAGAGAGTCCAGTTTTATCTGAATCAAGATATCACATTTTCTGTTCTGGCTCTACTACTGTTTGTAAAAACAGATGCTTCAAACTTTGATTGTGGAGCTTTTGGGTTACAAAAGCAGGGTATTTCGAACAAAAACTACTTATCAAATATAAACAACATACTGACCATCTTAAATGCACAGAACTCTGGTCACAAGAGCCTCTACAAGTGATTACAAACTACAACACAGTTGATTAGGTACATAAACAAACTGGACATGTGGGATCTAAATCTTAACTTCTGTGCAGATTAGCCATGGATAAAAGGTTTCAGCACAATCTCACTCTAGGGCATCTTAGATTCAGTCAGAGAAAAGCACTATGGCATACAAGCTGAGCAGAACCAAGACAGACACTTTTCAATGGAAATTGAATCAGGAGTCTTTTAGGATTTGATCCAGCTGTAGGGAACACCTTAGGTAGATCTTTTCACTTCCATTCACAATAAACTGGCAAATTCTGTTCCAAGACTCCTTGCAAATAGGCCTGGAAACCAGACCAATTCTCATTTCCTTGTGTGGGAATATTCCTGTATGCCTTTACACCCTTTCCAATGATACCCAGGATCATTCTGAAGATACAGAAGGGCTCTCCAAAGATCATTGTGGTGACTTACTTCTGATCCAGGCAGCAGTGGTTTGCCCTCCTTTTGGAAATGGCCAAGGGCAATTACCATAAACTTCCTCATAGACTGAACATAATTAGGAGAGGGACTGCTTGATACACCCCAGCTTGAAACAACTTCAACCAACTGACCAGATGATAGAGATTTAATACCTTTTAGGCACCATTTTCTGAGGATGTGCAGCAAGTATTAAAGGAGGCGAAGAAACCTGCTAGTAGGAAATCATATATTAGTAAATTGAAAAGATTTCATAGATGGTGCCAAAGGAAGGACCAAGGATCCTCTTAAGACTATTTCTCTGGTTCTACCATATTTGTGTTTTGTGTGAGCTATTATCCTCTGGCTGTTCTTTTTTTTTCAAACAACTTTATTGAATTATCACTTGTGACATAGGCAAATTTACATTTATATACAAGTAATCAAACTATATTAACATAAATAATGTTCCATTTCACAGGTATTGCTATATAAACTATGTTAACATAACAAACATTATATTTCACAGGTATTGCTATATATCATATAACCTAAGCAATATCACAGAAATTATTCAATTCCTGCATTTCTTCTTCAAACAAGAAACATATTTATTAAACCATCACTTACTACATAGGTAATCATACATTTATATAAATGAAAACAATCCACACTGACACAATCCTAGTTGCAAGCACTCTACATCACAAACCACACTGACACTCCCAGTTGCAAATATTATACATCACCTACAATCCACCCAATTTTTCCCAATCAAGCATCACATAGGTCATTCAAGTCCTCTGTCCATTCTTAATCCTCTGTCAAGTTTCATTTGTCAGCCATTTCAGCATGTCTGCCGATGGATCCTTCTCTCTCAATGCATTCCTATGTCAAAATGTTTCTGAAAGGGGTTATGTATACCTGTCCATTTAGAAAGCAGGTTACTCCTCCTTGGGATATTAATTTTGTTTTGTAAAAATTAGCTCCTGCTACATTCAAACCAGCTTATCAGACTGATTTGAAGTTCTTAACATGGAAAACAGTTTTGCTGATTGCTCTGGCTTCTGCAAGAAGAGTCATTGAGATGCAAGCTGTAATAGTAGGACAACCTTATCTCATTTTCCAAAAATTCAGTTTCTTTGAAAACTAATGCTTCATTCATGCCTAATATGGTATCTAATTTTATGTTTAGCTAAGCTATCCATCTCCTTACCTTATTTCCAGAACCTAAATATGAGGAGAAAGTATTATTTATATTCTGGACATCCACACACAAATAAGATATTATCTTGATGAATTAAAAGCTTCAGAAATTTTGTTCAGTTATTCATTTCTTATGAAGGGAAGAAAAAAAAACGGTGTCAAAGCAGACTATTTCCAAACATTTGACCCATGCTATCTCCTTTTGCTATTCCCACCATAACATGTCAATTCCAGGCATTGTTAAGGCACATTCTCCTAGGGCCTTGACTTCATCAGTGGCTTTTTGGAAAGGGAGAGACTGTAGACATATTCTAGGGGCAGCTTGCAGTGTGCATTATTTTTTTGTTATTGTTGTAGTAGCAATACATTTGCCTGAAAAAACAAGGTGCACTCTGTCAGAGCTCAGGCCATGTCTACAGCATTCCTTAGAAATTTACCTCTGGATGACATGTTTTGTTGTTGCTACATGGTCCAGTTTGCATACTTCTGTAAAGCATTACAGTTTCAACTCCATTTCCAGATCTAAAACCTCTTTTAGGGTATGTATTCAATTTTGTCTTACTTTATCTCCCAGGGTCTGCTGGGGACTCTATACAGCAGTTTCAGTGTCCAGATACCAGCTTAAATGAATAAGTTATGTACTTACCAGCATGATAGATTTAGTTGGTATTAGTCTGGACACTGGAAGTAAACCACCCACCTACTCACACCAAACTGTTCCTTTGAAAGTGTTCTTGAGGAACACCAAAGACCTACATTAATGTGACTTTTACCCAAGTTGTCTGTTATTACTTAGGAACACACACACACACCCACACACACACACACACACACACACACACACACACACACACACACACACACACACACACACACACACACACACACACACACACACACACGTATGTATACAGATAGATGTGTGTTTATGTGTGCTCACAGTTGTTATGCTTGTCTGGTATCACTTGATCTGGAGGGTCAGAAAGCTGCAGCACATTAGGGTATGATAGGTGTGACTTGAGCTGGCAAGACATTAGTTATTGCTGAGAAAAGGTACCTGTAGTCACCTGTTCAAGTGTTCCAGTGTCTGGACTAATACCAACTATTTATTGGCAAGAGATAGCTGGAAAAAAATCTATCCTGAATTGGTAAAATCAAGCTTTGGAAGTTAAAGAGTGATGAACGTAGGGTCAGTAGAGTTATAGTCTCATGTCTACTCTAAGCATTAAAGTTCAGTGATCAGGGTGGTCGTAAATGAGTCGTGGAGAGTTCTTGTACTTATTATGTAAGGTTGAGCTTGGGTTCATTTCATTGACCAGGATGCAGTTATGGTATGATGATCACTGATAGTATTAGGTAAAACAGAGACATATGTTACTTTTTCTGGAAAATTGGTAAGAGTATATCAGTTGCACATTTTTTATTGGTAGTAAAATTTGATTGAGTTCTAACTGTGTTAAATTGTTTGACAAGATTGCTAAGATTAGTTTATTGAGTTGTGTGTTCTTTTTACCATGCCAGTCTATGTTCATATTGCCAGTGATTATCATGGTAAAATTTTGGTATTATTAAATGTATTACTTAGGGTCTCTTGTCAGAGAGTAATGGAGGAAAGAAGTCAAACATATACCATGGCCAATACACTACGTTGCATGTTATTTGGAATGGAGACCATTTATGACCATTGGCAGATGAAATATTGTTAGCCTTTGGCTTGTATAGCTGAGGCGCTAGAGAATCTTAATCTATTTTTTGTTTTAATAAAGTGTCTGAGTTTGTGATTCACTTGGCTTTCCTTGTTTGTGTGGTCTTCACTAATAATTTCATTCTCAGTGGTTTCATTACTCTTCCATAATTAAGTCTGGAGGAAGTAAGTGAATTATGCCAAGAAATCATGGAGTTCTAGATGCTCTGAGGTGCATCTTAGAACTTTGTATACAACTTTCAATTTAATAATTGTCTGAACAAAAATGAGGAGCGAGGAAAGATATTCAGCCTTATTTTTTGTTTTCAAGGAAAATAATTTTATTTATTTATTGACATTTCTTCACTGGGAAAGTCTGACTGGGTTGGGAATACCCATTTTCAGCTGTGGCCATGGGAGAAAAGCTATAAATACATCAATTTCAAAGTCAAGTGCACAGCGATATAATCTTAAAATATACATAAAGAAGATTAAATAAAGTGTTACTACAGACACAAAATATTAACAAGCATTACTAAAGATATAAAATATAGTCACATTATCAAAGATACAGAAATATACAAACAGGTGAGACAAAAGAAAAGAGATAGATATATTGACAAATATTTCAGCAAAACAAATCAAGTAGATAGAAGATGAAATATGATTGGATTATAAAGTGAAAGATGGTATGAGAAGAGAAAGAAGAAAAAGATAGCATGGAGGGTAGGAATAAAAGAAAGAAAGAATGTTAACTAGAAGTATAGAGGGAAAGCAATACAGATGTATAGATTAAATAGATATATGTAATGAGGTGAAAAAAGTATAGCGGCCATGCTAGGAAGGTTAAGGTGCAAGAGCTTAAGAAGGGTGAGACAGTGATAGTTTTAACCAGATGGAGAACAAGAGCAGATCACCACTTTAGTTAAGAATTCTTTTAATATATGTTTAAGGCCAGTAGGTTAGCTCTTGATCTGATATTATAGGAAATTTATTCCAATCTTTGGAGTTAGAGAGTAAGAGTAAAAACATTTTCCAGTGACGTATTAGGTTTATGCAGAAAGAGGAGTTGTTTGTCTTCTGATCTTAGGGATTTTGAGGGGATATTACTATGCAGAACAGAACTAAGGGCAGGGCAGGCAGTTGGTTTATATGTAATGTTATGGGCAGTTAAGAGTTGTAGATAGGTAGGCATTGTGATAGTTCAAGCAATTTGAGGAATTGCAGGGAGTACAGTGATGGGTACAGTACATGGAAAAAGTAGCAAATTTAGCTATTTTATTGCAGCAAGATTTATGTTTTGATTTCAGTGAGATGCAGAGATTAGTGAGAATAGGCACTGCATAAAGCTTTGACAGCTTAATGTTCAAAGCTAAGAAAATAACAATTCCTCAATAAACTGTGAAGATACATGCAACAGTGTTATCTGTTGTCTCAGAACTGTCACCTGGATTATCCTGCTCATTTTTTAACAGAACATCATTTGCAAGCCCTCCTGATACCAGTTCTGTTATCTGCACCACTTCAACAGACTTGCTTAACTCTTTCCCCGTGGAGAAATAATATCTAGTAATGGTGCCTGCCTTCCTACCCGTCTAAAAAAGTATTTATCTTCTATGTACCACTCTGGTGTTAGATTGGAATGAAAGCTCAAATGAGCAGGCATATACCGTACAGCTGAGGGTCTGACAGAAGAAACCAAAGCACATGGATAAAATCCACACAGAGAGAAGTACATGCAGAATCCATGCAGAAGGAATTGACAGCCAAAACTCAACATGAGAACTACATGGTGTTAGATGGCAATACTACTCAATGAGACAGTCTGGCGATTTATTTTATTTTATTTATTCATTCATTGTTTGTTAACTGAGTTAGTCCTAATAGGCTAGTAGCCTCTTTTCCGGGGAGACTTGAGGTGGTATTTATACTACTAGGGGAAATTTGGCCAGGAATTGGGGAGCCTCCCCTACTCTTTAGAGCTTCTAGATGCCACTGGAAGGCTCCTACAGCAGAAATGAAGATGATTAAGGGAAGCAGCAGCATGGAGGAGGAGGAAAAAAAGGCATGATGGCTTTGGATGTGGAGAGTGAGGACTGGGGGAAGAAATTGTTCAGTATTGAGCTTCAGAATGTAAACAGATTCCTGTGTGGTGGATGTTAGAAATGAGTAGTATTTAGCTGTTTTTATGAAGACGGAAGTAAGCAAGTCTGTAGAAATTATGCAGATGGCAGAAATGGCATCAGGTGGGTTCTGCTAAAAATAATGAAGCAGGATGACTGTTCTGCTGTTTCAAGCAATGAGGTGGCAGGTAACATTTTTGAAAGTGCTAAGGATTGTAATGTGGAAAATAAACCAGGTGATGTATTATCAGAAAGTGCAGCAGCTAAAACTTATGCAGCAATGACAGAACATGAAAGAGGAAAGCAGCAACAAACTGAGAAGATGTCGGATTTTGTAACAGCAGATAATGCAATAGTGACAGAAGGCAAACAAGGAGAGTAGCAACAAACTGTAAGTAAAACTGTTTTTAAAAAGAATAGAACACTAACAGTGGCAACACAAAAACAAAAATCACACAGATAGACATTATATATGGGACAATTTCTTATCTGTTCTGAGGTTTAAAGCTTAAGACATTTGGTATTTTACATATATTGGGACAGAGACTTTTTGCGGCTTAACATTAGAAACTGATGTACTGATGATGAAATTTCTGGAACTGTGTAACAAAAGGGACATTTTCAGTGGAACAATTATTTATTTTCTTGTAGTAACTTAAATGTTAAAAACTATCAATTTGCAGTTTAGAACTTGTAAACTGAAAGAAAATAATGATGCTAAAAATGCATGCAGGGTCTGTGTAGAATTGCTGATAATATTGTGAAAGTCAAAGATGAGATAAACTTAATGAATGGAGGGTGAGACTGGAAAACATTTTGAAATGTGCAAAAATGTGGTATAACACTTGCTAAGTGTTATTTTTATGGCTGGTTATAGAGGGCCATTAAGATATGCTGGCCAGCCTAAATCGTGGCTCTTTTGTGGGGACTTTCTCATTTAATTAATGATTGAGACAAGATACAATTTCACTAGTTTGGGGAAAAAAGGACGCACAGCAAGAAGGTGCATGTCTGAATGCAGGTTGTGTAAAAAGGACACTTTTGGATGGATTTCAAGAGCAAACAGTAAATAATGAAGGAAGAAAACATACATGAGAAGGACACCAAGAGGCTGGGGAGAGGGTGAAATAGGTGATGAAGAAACTGTAGAAGAAGAAACAAATATGGAGTGGAAAAATGATGAGAGAGAGTGTATATGTAGGAAGACAGGTCAGGAGAAGGGATTGAAATTTATATTTTTGAAGGTCTAGCCAGTGAATAATGAAATTCTGAGGATCAAGGATTATTTATACATAAACCCAGTAAAAATAAGAAAACAAAAAATTAAAAATATTTCCCCAAAACTTAAAAAGAAAAACCTCAATAATTTTAGCGTGTTTTCAGTAAATGTGACTAGTATTATTAACATTGTAAGAAAGATAAGGATTAACATTGTACGAAAGATAGGGATACTGGAATGGTGTGCTAGATGTGATGTGGATATTACTCTGTTAGAGGATGTAAGATTCCTGGCAATTGAAAAAAGACTGCAAACAGGAAAATTGTGAGGTAGAAATATAAAATGGAACTTAGGAAGTGAACATTGTTCTGAAGTGGTTGTATTGTATAAAAAACAGTGAAAATACTAGTTGTAATGTTAGTAAGGGTGGGAAAGTTATCTATTGAACATTATAGGTGTAGAGAACGTGTTTATAGAATTATAGCATTATTTGCATATATAACTAGCAAGGAAAAGAGAAAATCAGTTAATCAAATATTAGACTTCATGGTGGTTAACACGAAAATTATAATTGCAGTGGGCTTTAATTGTTTTTTAAGGGGAAAATGTAAAAGAAAGTGAAGGGTGCAACAAAAATACATGCATAGGTAAAATGTGGTAAATTAGCTATGAGGAGCAAGTCAATGGACTTATAGAAGTGTGCATCTTGAATCTGAAATTAATTATTTTGTATTATCAGAAGGCTTGGGAGTAGCAGATGGTGATATAACTGTTTCAGGTTTTTCACACCATTTAACAATATGGATTGAGGTGATGGAAGAAAGGGAATTTATTAAAATAGGAAAGGGAATGAAAAGAATAAATGTTAAATTATGGGATGAAATTGGAGAGTGGCAAGTATTGCAGTTATGGAAGGATCATAAAACCATGAAGGAGTTTTATAAAATCTGGTTTGAAAGGTGGATTAGGTTTAAAAAAAAAATAAAAAATGTTTTTAAAGGATTATATAAGAAAGGAAGAGAAAGTAAAATACGGCAAAATGTATAGAAATGTATTAAATAATTTAGGGCATGATACAAGACAGTATTATGATATGGGAAAAGAAATATATAAAAGAAACTGAGAAAAAATTAAGGCATTGCTGTTTAGGCAGATATATTATTTGCAGGGGAAAAAGTATCTGCATATTTGGGTAAAATAGTAAAGAAGGATATAAGTCGAGAGGTAAAAGAATGCAAAAGCAAATAATGAGCATTGTAGTATGGCATGTGGAAAATATGCAATGGAGTAAAAAGAAAGAAAATAAGAGAGAATAAAAAGTAACAACATTTTCCAGAGTAAGTTAAGGAAGAATTATGAAAAAGAAATTACTATTAGTGACTTGGTTGAAGTTCTTAGGAAGGTAAATGTTACTTCAGTATCAGGCCCAGATGGTTTAAGGTATAGAATGCACACAAAATTAATGGACTGACAATGTATTTTTCAAATGTAGTCAAGGAATGGCTAAATCAAGGGTTTGTTTATGAAGAGTTATGTAGTGGGATATGAAAATTTATATAGAAGAAAAATGGGAAAATTTGTTTGAATTAAGGGTTTGTTCATGAAAAGTTATGTAGTGGGATATCAAATTTATATAGAATTAAGATGAGAAGAATGAAATAAAAAAATAAACACCAATCACAGGAAATAACAGAGATTATATGTGTGTTATGAACATTATACAGAGGGGAATGGAAGTATGGATGACTTATAGAAGAAAGTATATATGGCATAAAAGGAAAGGGATAGCAATAATTGTTATTACTTGTGAGAGAAATTGTGGATGATATTATAAGTAAAAGGGAGGTTGTAAAACTTATGGTAGTTGATATTAGCAAGGCACTTGATATAGCAGGACATAATGCCCTGTTGGGTGTTATGGAGAAGTATGGAATAAGTAATAGAATGAGTGTGTGTGACAGTTAATCAAAATAATAGCATGAGAGTGATAGTTAATGTGTGGCTGAGTAAAGAAATATGCATGAAGTGCAGTGTAAGACAAGGATGTCCCATAAGTGGAATATTGTTTGCATTGGTAATGAATGCAATAGTAAGTGAAGTAGCTTATAACATAAAAGCTGCTAGATATGTGATACAAAAGGAAATGGTGACTTCACTAGTTTTGACATATGCAGACAATATAGCTGTAGTAACTAAGAACAAAATATGGATGGAGGTAGCATTGGTTTGTTTGAATGGATGTTTAAAGGAAACGGGAATGACCTTGAATAAATATAAAAGTAAGGGTTTGTGTGATGTGGTGAAAATTGGGGAGTTGTATTTTTCAGTGAATGAAGTATCTTTGTTAGGGATAAAATTTGGGGAAAATTATGTATGATTCAATGGGATGATCTTATAAAAGAAATTGAATAAATATGTCTTCTGTAGAGGACGAACAGATTAGCATTCAAGATAAAGGTTTATCTGGTGATTTCTGTGTTAATGGGAAACCTAGCATATATAAACAAAAAACAAGGACCAGCATACAAGGCACCTTAGAATAAACATAGAATATTTTAATAAAAGTATATTGGTTCTTTTGACAGACCGGTTTAGGCTAATTCAATACAGAGCCATCATCAGTGTAAAAGATTCACAAAAAAGAACCATTTTATAAATAAATGAGTTAACCATGTGATTAATTACAACTGTTCATTAAGACCTGGCTTAAAGAGACCACCAAGTTTAATAATCCATTTTTTCTCCATGGAATTCAATAATTCATGCCAACCTAATTTGTTGTTTCTGGGTCTGTTTATTTTATCAATAATGGTGAAACTAAAACATGAATTACTGTGTATTAATGATTGCTTATAAAGAGCATTGGTTTCTCTCTTGTTTTTAATGTCAGTGAGGTGTTCAGATATTCTGAATTTCAAGGGTCTTAAAGTATGACCAATGTAAAATGCAGGACAGTTGAACTTGGCCAAATATATTACCCAGTCCGAGGAACAGTTGGCAAAAAATTTTACATTATAAACTTCGGGGGTGTTTTGACTACTAAAATTTTTTGTTTTAAGTAACTTGGCACAATGTGTGCAGTGTCCACAAGGAAAGCATCCAATTAAAGGTTCACCTGATAGTGTGGTTTGGATAGTGTTGGTACTTTTGGTTTCCAAATGTTTGAAATGATTGAAAAAAGCAGATAAATTTCTGCCTTTACGGAAAGAAAACAGGCATCTGTCGCCAAGTATTTCATTGAGTTTCGAATCACATGTTAATATATTCCAGTTTTGTTGGACAGTATTGATTAATATGTTAGTATTGCGTCCATATGTAGTGATGAGTCTGGGTGGTTTAGAATTTGTTTGATTCCTATTTTTGTAAAGAAGGAGATCATCCCTTTTAATATTATCCACAGTGTGTTTGGTGTGTAATAATTGACCCATTTTATAAACCGGGTCATGAAATCTGAAAACTAAATCATCCCTAAATCGTCTATAAGTGTGTTGGTCAGAAGAAATGTGTTTGATATGCATTTAACTTAATATTGCACTTGGAATCCTTGTTTGTTACTATTTGACTGTATTTGTAGCAAATTCTTCTGTGTAAGCTGTAGTAGCTGATTCATAGCATTTATAAGTGTTTGCTGTACCTGTTTCTGCCTGTTTTGTGAAAAAAAAAGAAAAAATATCTCTTGTTTTTCCTGCTTTACTAGTTTAGTCCAGTTTCAGAGTTGCTGATTCCTGGGCTTTGGTTGTAGTTCCTGTGTACTGTTTCCTTGCCTTATTTGGGGGAGAGGAAGTTAGCTTGCTTACCAGTGGGAGTGGGAAGCATTGAGATGCCTTTTGTCCAGTTTTGTGAGGTTTCAGCCAGTAACTAGTAGTTTATTGGTCGTTTTGGGCCAGTTTCTAGCTTTTTCCAGCCCCCTGGTATAAACGAACGCGCAGCGTTAAGCCTTGATTTAGCTGAGCTGCCACTGTTGCACACTAGGGCAGCGCCGGTTAAGCAGGTTTAAACTATTCGGGCTACCTAAAGTCCACTCTTCAAATTTCCCCTTAAAACTACCTTCCACGAACTATACTACTGATCTAATCAGCGTATCCTATAACTAAAAAGATCATCTCCACTTGACTCCAAGTAGACTATTCTCTATCTGTTAAACCTAGCACTTGCTCCTACAGTACTTATTACCTTGATACGGCACTCTTGTCATAGATAGTACCCCAAAAGGTAACCCCATTTCTCGGTCACCCACGTCCCCTGAATCTTTTTAAAGTTTTTGTCTATCCTTCTAGCATGTCGAGGGATCAGTTGCTAGTGTCCTCTCCTGCTCAGCTGGTGAAAATACTGAGGCAATGTTACAATTGCCTCATGTACACAGATAACCCTCTCCTCCACCCACAAAACACAAATACATGCGAGAGATGCAACTATACGGCCAAAGTGGAGGCTGAGCTCTCTCAACACAGGACTGGCAAGACCAGTCAGGAGGAGAAGGTTACCACACACACTATAGACCCAGTCTCACATAGCACCATTACAACCTCAAATCATACACATAAACACACAAAGACATACTCGGAGGCTCTGATCAAAAATCTACCAAAACAGCAGAGGCCACCAAAGCAGACACCCAAACAACCACCACCTCAGAACACAACACCTGCAACACATAGACCTCACAGTCAGAGTGTCAAACAGTCACAGCCAAGGCCAAACACAATGCCAGACACACTAGTCATTGGTGACTCCATAGTCAGACACACTGACGTCCCGCTCACCAGACTGAGTAAGGAGAAGGTCACAGTAAGCTGCCTGTCGGGCGCTAGAATCCGCCACATAACGCAAGCACTCAGGTCTCTCAACAGCAAGTACAAATATGACTCAGTCATTGTCCACGCTGGTGTAAACGACCTGAGACGACTACATGAAAAGAGACATTGAGGAGCTCTCTGATTATGTAGCCCAGGCAGGTATGACCCTGACCTTGAGCAGTATCCTACCTTCACCAAGAGTGATGCCACAATACAGAGATAAGATGATCAGCTTTAACAATTGGCTTAAACACTGGTGTCATTCAAAGGGGATCCAGTATCTGTCTGCCTGGGATGACATGCTGGACAAGCCACGCTGCCGTTAAGGGACGGCTTGCACCTGTCACCCTGGGATTCCGGATATTGGCAAAGGCTCTTGCCACCCCATAGTGCCTTTTTAGGCAAGGCTCAAATTCTAAACCTACTACCCTAGAACACAAAAAGGAAAAAACTAAGGGTAATGCTGCTCAATGCCAGAAGTCTAAATCTCAAAATGCACGCACTCGAGGCCCTTCTCAGTATGGAGAACATCGATGTCTGTGCTGTGACAGAAACCTGGTTCAATGCTCCTGAGAGCACCCCAGCGCTATCAGGTTTTACCTCATATCATGCCCGCCCCAAAATCCGGACAATACCAAGAAAGGAGGGGTATCCATATTCATCAAGGACACCCACACCTCAAGACTGGTGGCAACGCACGATGCATCGGAGACCATCCAGGTGCAATTAACCATAGGCAAGACTGCTCTGCAAATTGTAGCATGTTACAGGCCACCCTCACAAACTCAGGAACCTCACATGGCCTTCCTGAAAACACTAGAGGATAAATGTATCACCAAACACCATCATACTAGGTGACTTCAATTACCCTAATATAGACTGGGAACACTACTCAAGCCCAAACACCCTAGCCCAAAAGTTCCTGGAATTCATAAACTCAAATGCCATGGAACAACTAGTCACCATCCCCACAAGAGGAGATAACATACTTGATCTCATCATCACGAACATGGGAGCACAATGTTCAACACCGAAGTATACCCCTCACTGGTGAGATCAGATCACAAACTAATCTCGCTGGAGGTCCTCATCCCACCCCCACCTGAAATAAAAAAGACCACAGTAAAGAAATTCTCGAAAGCCGCCTTCACACTTCTAAAGACTAGTGTGGTCTCCTTTAAGGCCCCGAGCCGGGAAAACAGTACTCAAGCCACTGAATCACTTACAAACACCTTCTACCAGCACCTGCAGGACTGCATGGATAAGGCAATCCCAAACAAAACAAAGACTCTTAGTACCAAAGGCAAGCGTCCAGTCTGGTGGACCCCAGCCATAAACAAACTCTACAATAAAAGGAGGAAGCTACTACAAGATAGAGCAAAATCCTTAAAAGGTAAGACACCCTTGATCACTATAAGTAAAAAACTAAGAGCTCTCATAAAATCATCCAAAGCAAATTTCGAGAGAATAATAGCTAAAGACTCAAAAGACAATCATAAGGCCTTCTTTAGCTATGTTAGAAACCTAGGAGGAAACTCCCAGATATGCTCAGAACTAGTTCAAAATGATGTGAAGATTACTGATCCTACAGACATTGCCAACATACTGGCTGACAGGTTCAGTGCAAACTTCTCCCCCCCCTCCCCATCAAAAGGAGAGATATCTATACCAAACGATTGCAGCCACCAAAACATCTACAGCACCCAAGTGAGAACTGCTCTCACCAAAGCAAAAACACAGCATCCATAGGACCTGATGGTGTCCCCGGCTGTGTGCTCCACGAACTCAATGAGGAATTAAACCCACAGCTAGGACAGCTGTTTAATCAAAGTCTTACCTCTGGATAATACTCCAGGAGTGGCGCACTGCAACTGTGGTCCCACTTCACAAAGGCGGTGCCTCCACCGACCTTGGAAATTACCAGCCCATTAGCTTGACAAGCCTTATCTGCAAAGCCATGGAGAGGATCATAATGGACCTCATAAATAAAGACATAGGAATTTGCAGACTTTGGATCCAACCCAGTTTGGCTTTGTCAAAGGCAGATCATGCCTTTTAAACTTGGTTGACTTCTTCAAAACAGTCACCAAAGCCATTGACGAGGGAAAGGCAGTCCATACAGCCTACCTCGATCTGGCTAAGGCCTTCGATACAATACCCCACTCGGGTATCGTTGAAAAACTCATCAGCTTAAATGTTAACCCATACATCACAAGATGGGTTGCAAACTGGCTGAGTGACAGATCCCACAGGGTCAGAGTTGCTGGCGCCATGTCAGACTCAAAGCCTGTCACAAGTGGTGTCCCACAGGGCTCAGTCCTGGGCCCACTCTTGTTTGGCATCTACTTTTCCAAGTACAAGCAAACACAGGAGGGTTATGGCTGACAAAGTTTGCAGATGACTGCAAACTGGGCGCCATAGTAGAAAACACATCTGACACAGATATCCTTCAGAAGGGTCTCACAGAAACGGATAACTGGTGCCAGAGCCACGGCCTGAAGTTAAATGCCAAAAAATGCATAGTCATACCCTTTGGGAAAAACAAGGTTACCCCTAGCTACCAAATAGGTGGCAATCCACTGAGCACAGAAGAAGTTATCAGGGACCTGGGGACCCAGGTTGATAGTAGTCTGTCATTCGACACCCATGTAGCTAAAGTAGTTAGGAAGACCTTCTACATTGCCCACCTTATCATGAAGGGATTCTCATCTAGATCAAGGGAGGTCATAGTCTCCCTTTACTCATCACTCATCAGACCAATGATTGAGTACAATGCCCCATTCGGGATGTATCTGACCCGACACTTGCAGCAGCTGGAGAGGCCACAAAAGTTCCTCACCAAAAGGATAAAGGGTCTCAAAAATCTGTCCTATGCTGCCCGACTGAAAGAACTCCAGCTCTATTCAGTCGCCGCTTGCTCAGAGGTGACCTTTGCCTAACATACAAGGCCATGTCAAACCCAGATTTGATGAACATGCTTCACATCAAAGAATCTAGCTCCATCAGGGCCACAAGACCGGGGGACTTAGACCTCGTCACGGCTATTAATAGGACGTGCTGGAGGGATAGATTCATCACCCAAAGACTCCTATGCTGTGGAACAAAATCCCGTACATGTGAGGCAGAGCACGCTGGCCTTGTTCAAGAGAAATCTTGACCAATGGATGGGAGATCGCAGATATACCCCAGGGATTACCTCAGTGTCACTGCTCGACAGAGGCACAGCAAAATAATGGGTATAGTTCCCCATACTAAAGGGGTGGCGTAAGCCACAAAACGATGGGCTAGGCTTGTAAATGCCCTCGGGCAGATAGCCTAGTATGAACCTATGAACCTATGAACCTATGAACTGGGATTTGGGAATGTTTTTGCAAATGTGGGGGGGGGGTGAAAGCTGGAGGCATGGAGGAGTGAATTATTCTCAGGGAATTTACGATGAATTTCTGTAGTCAACGTATGATCAGATGCGTGGCAAACCAGGACATCCAAAAAAATCATTTTATTTTTATCATAGTTGACAGAGAATTTGATTCCCCATTTATTTCCATTCAAGTATGTGGTGAATTCCAAAAGATATTTAATATCCGCCCTCCATACCAACCAGCAATCGTCTAAATATATACGCCACATGTCCATTTCTTCTATATAAATGTTGCGTGAAGTGTCGTAAATGACCTGTTCTTTGAAATATGCCATGAACAAACCTGCGTATATATAGGGGCAAAAGAAGCCCCCATTGCTGTCCCCTTAGTTTGCAAATAACAATTTCCCTTATAAAAGAATACATTCTTAGTCAATACATGTTCTGTCAAACACAACAGAAGGGTATTAAAGCCGGGTTTGTATAATTCAGTCTTATTGAGCCAATATTATAAGGCCTCCAAACCAGCCCAGTGTGGAATATTAGTGTATAGTGATGTTACATCCAATGTACAAAGTAACCAGTCTGGTTCCAACTGTGTTTCGGAAATGATTTGAAGAAATTCCGTAGTGTCCCTAATCCTTGCTCTAACACATTTTAAAAGTGGCTGTAGGTATTTGGTTAAGAAGAGAGATAAAGGTTTGGTTAATGAATTCCGACCAGAAACAATGGGTCTACCAGGAGGATTCTGGAGGTTTTTATGAATTTTGGGTAGAAAATATATGTACTGTGGGCAAGGATTGGATATAGTAAGTTGGGACCGTGTGTTCTTGGTGATGATACCTTCTTCAACAGCTAATGTAAGGAAAGAATCAATCTGTTGTTTGAAGACAGGTGTTGGGTCAATGGTTAATTGGGTATAGTATCGTACATTGGACAATTGTCTAAAAGCTTCCTTGTCATATTGAGACAGATCCTGTACTACTATCGAACCCCCTTTGTCAGCACCGATTATAACCAGCTCCCGATTGTTGGCTAGTTTGGTAATGTTGTCCATGCATGCTCTGGACATATTATTGGGTAAAGGGGTAAATGACCTGCATTGAAAGTGAAGGTCTTTAATAATTGCATGTTGAAACATAGAGACATATTGATTCATGGGAGGCATAAAAGAGGATTTGTGATATTTAAATTCATCAGAGATCTTTGATGACTGTTGTTCCTGAAAAAATAATTATAGGTTAAGAATCCTACAATATGAAATGATGTCATTAACAAAACTTTCCTCTGAAACAAAGAATCCAGGAATAAATGATAACCCTTTATTGAGAATTTCAATTTCAGAGGAGGTAAGGATATGAGATGAAATGTTTATGTTCACATTTGTTCTTTGGTCACAAACATCTGTAGTAAACTTTCCATATTGTCTACAGCTTTTATGTTTTCTGCCCCCCCCCCCTCCTCCTGTGTGTAAACCCTGAATGGTTAGGGAATTCCTTCTTTTCAATGCTGGTGAGCCTGTAGCACCCATAGAATCAGTGTCTAAACCTGAAGAAGAATCTTCAGCTGATGTGTCTGTGTTATAAAATGCACCCTTTTTGAGAATAGATTTAGTGCATTTCCTTTTGGAAGTAGTCCGATTTTGTGAACTAAATCGGACATGTTTTACTTTATTTTCAAAATTAAAGGGATAACCTTTGGTGTAATCATCTAAGTCTCTTTGAAACTTCTTTCTCTTCCTTTCTTTTAACTGAATTTTTAATGTTAACAATTCTTTACTTAAATTTTTTATGCTATTATTATATGTAGTTTGTCCCTCAAACCGCTTGGCTTTATCACTGAGTAAGGTAATGGATGCTATTTCTTGTTCAGTAATCCTGTTGTGATAACTAGCCAATATTTCAACAAATTTAAGAGATGTTTCTTGTTGTACCTCCCCCCATTAAGTCAGAGATCATCTGGGTTATTCACCAGTGGTTGTGGACGTATCCGTAAACCACGTGGTGTAATTCCTTTGGTCAAATAGGCACGGAAAAGCTTATAATGCCAAACATTATTTCACAAAGATCTCATATGTTTATTTAGGTTGGAGAAAATATTCTCACAACTATCATTATTGGATGCAGCACCAGAGCCCTCCAAACATTCACCAAGTGGCCCTAATCCAAAAGCTGATAGATCATCTCTATCAGCAGATAAGCCTGTAAGTAAATGATCCAATTCCATGTTGAGCATAGAGATGATATTGACTTGAAAAATACAAAATTTATATATAGAAGGATAATCAACTAATAGACAAAATGCAAGAACACAAAATTGTCACATATATTTGGAAATCCTGTGTATTCCAAAATTCAGTATAAATTAACCTTGGCCGGTTCAAAAAAATGGATCAATAAGCAATATGCCTGTAATAGTATATAAATGTGAAAGATTAACCACAAAAAGAACTATGTGGAATAAACCAGGTCATTTGCCGGTCCTTATTTGAACCCATAAGCCACTGGTCAGTTTACTGAAGAATAATCAAAAAATATATGTTTTTTTCTAAGTCAAAATCAGAACCCCTCTTAGCTCACAAAGTAAGAATAGGTGGAATGGAGATGGTGCTGCACAACAAAACCACAGGCATCAATAGCCTAAAAATAAAAATAATTTTGGCATGCATAAGCCTTTCAATAAGCCCAGACCAATGAATATGAAACAATCCAAAAACGTATACTCAGTGGTTGTAAGGGCAGAAATCCCTTAATATAAGAAAATGTGTATATCAAATCATTATTGTGGAAAGAAATAACAATTCAATATAACCCTGGCCTACTCAAAAAGGGCCCAGTCTGGTGTGATAAAGATAATCCAAAAAATGCACAAGGTCATATAACCACAACCCAATAATCAGAGAAGCTACCCGGCAATAATGATGTCTAAATATTTCTTAATGCACAAAAAACTGAATCATATGGTGTGGTATATCAATACCAATGATCATAATATGTGGGCTTTGATAGTAAAAGCTGACGACCAAATACATATAATATTCAATTATTATAGATGGAACTTAATAATGAAAATTTAAAGTTACAGTTATAGGTCCAGAAATAAATATACATAATCATAAACCACCATATGTAATCCTTATATGAATCAAGTATCTAGAAAATTCCAAACTAATAGTATGTATAATAAACATGGGGAATGTTCTGCATGAAAAGCAGAATTCAAAAAGTAATACTATACATGTAAAAAATAGTATATAAATGAAAAAATCACGTACATCTGTTCATGAATGGTGTATAGCTACTGAAAATTAGACATTCACAGTGTTTGACCGATGTAAATATGGTCATGCATACACATTAACCAATACTGTAAATATCACACTTTAAAAAAAGTCAGCACAGCAGTCCCTGTTCGAACACTAGCTAACATAAAATGTCATATGAATAAAGAATAAACCAAAAATTAACTTGAATTGTCCCATGTACACCAGATATAATAGTCACAAATAATATCCTGGATATTTGACCATGACCAACAAGGTCAGAATAGTTAGCCCACATTCATCCGATTGCTGTAGATATAATCCCAGGAAAAATCAACTCAATAGTCCAGCAACAATCACTAAAATTGAAATAACACGTGCAGAAATGAAAGACAGTTCTGACTGTAATGTTTTAATGGTGTAGCCTATAAAACATGTCCCCTTTAATTGCGAAAAAAAAAATCCTCAATGATTCCTTCGTAAAAATAAAGAATAATCCAGTAAAGAAGCCACGGACCTCTTGATGTGCTGAATAAGTCGAAATAATGCACATAAATAGTCAACATGACTTGCACAAACAGATGTCCTGCTTAAGCCAGAAGTTAAACAACACGCCAAACTCGTGAAAAGTCCGTTGTGTACACTGAAGGTTTCAGGTTAGCTCCACCAATATAGTAAATTAGAACACATGAAAATAGTGAACAAAATATCACCAAATACTCCAAAAGGGAGTTAGACAGTCATAAGTAAATAATGATTTGATATACACATTTTCTTATATTAAGGGATTTCTGTCCTTACAACCACTGAGTATATGTTTTTGGATTGTTTCATATTCATTGGTCTGGGCTTATTGAAAGGCTTATGCATGCCAAAATTATTTTTATTTTTAGGCTATTGATGCCTGTGGTTTTGTTGTGCAGCACCATCTCCATTCCACCTACTCTTACTTTGTGAGCTAAGAGGGGTTCTGATTTTGACTTAGAAAAAAACATATATTTTTTGACTATTCTTCAGTAAACTGACCAGTGGCTTATGGGTTCAAATAAGGACCGGCAAATGACCTGGTTTATTCCACATAGTTCTTTTTGTGGTTAATCTTTCACATTTATATACTATTACAGGCATATTGCTTACTGATCCATTTTTTGAACCAGCCAAGGTTAATTTATACTGAATTTTGGAATACACAGGATTTCCAAATATATGTGATAATTTTGTATTCTTGCATTTTGTCTGTTAGTTGATTATCCTTCTATATATAAATTTTGTATTTTTCAAGTCAATATCATCTCTATGCTCAACATGGAATTGGAGCATTTACTTACAGGCTTATCTGCTGATAGAGATGATCTATCAGCTTTTGGATTAGGGCCACTTGGTGAATGTTTGGAGGGCTCTGGTGCTGCATCCAATAATGATAGTTGTGAGAATATTTTCTCCAACCTAAATAAACATATGAGATCTTTGCGAAATAATGTTTGGCATTATAAGCTTTTCCGTGCCTATTTTACAAAAGGAATTACTCCACGTGGTTTACGGATACATACACAACCACTGGTGAATAACCCAGATGATCTCTTACTTAAACAATGGGGGGAGGTACAACAAGAAACATCTCTTAAATTTGTTGAAATATTGGCTAATTATCACAACAGGATTATTGAACAAGAAATGGCATCCATTACCTTACTCAGTGATAAAGCCAAGTGGTTTGAGGGACAAACTACATATACTAATAGCATAAAAAATTTAAGTAAAGAATTGTTAACATTAGAAACTCAGTTAAAAGAAAGGCAGAGAAAGAAGTTTCAAAGAGACTTAGATGATTACACCAAAGGTGATCCCTTTAATTTTGAAAATAAAGTAAAACATTGCCGATTTAGTTCACAGAATCGGACTACTTCCAAAAGGAAACGCACTAAATCTATTCTCAAAAAGGATGCATTTTATAACACAGACACATCAGATGAAGATTCTTCTTCAGGTTTAGACACTGATTCTATGGGTGCTGCAGGCTCACCAGCATTGAAAAGAAGGAATTCCCTAACCATTAAGGGTTTACACACAGGAGGGGGGGGGGGGCAGAAAACATAAAAGCTGTAGACAATATGGAAAGTTTACTACAGATGTTTGTGACCAAAGAACAAATGTGAACATAACAAACATTTCATCTCATATCCTTACCTCCTCTGAAATTGAAATTCTCAATAAAGGGTTATCATTTATTCCTGGTTTCTTTGTTTCAGAGGAAAGTTTTGTTAATGACATCATTTCATATTGTAGGATTCTTAACCTTAAATTATTTTTTCAGGAACAACAATCATCAAAGATCTCTGATGAATTTAAATATCACAAATCCTCTTTTATGCCTCCCATGAATCAACATGCCTCTATGTTTCAACATGCGATTATTAAAGACCTTCACTTTCAATACAGGTCATTTACCCCTTTACCCACTAATATATCCAGAACATGCATAGACAACATTAGCAAACTAGCCAACAATCGGGAGCTGGTTATAATCGGTGCTGACAAAGGGGGTTCGATAGTAGTACAGGATCTGTCTCAATATGACAAGGAAGCTTTTAGACAATTGTCCAATGTATGATACTATACCCAATTAAACAATGACCCAACACCTGTCTTCAAGCAACAGATTGATTCTTTCCTTACATTAGCTGTTGAAGAAGGTATCATCACCAAGAATACACAGTTCCAACTTACTATATCCAATCCTTGCCCACAGTACATATATTTTTTACCCAAAATTCATAAAAAACCTCCAGAATCCTCCTGGTAGACCCATTGTTTTTGGTCGTAATTCATTAACCAAACCTTTATCTCTCTTCTTAACCAAATACCTACAGCCACTTTTAAAATGTGTTAGAGCAAGGATTAGGGACACTACGGAATTTCTTCAAATCATTTCCGAAACACAGTTGGAACCAGACTGATTACTTTGTACATTGGATGTAACATCACTATACACTAATATTCCACACTGGGCTGGTTTGGAGGCCTTAGAATATTCGCTCAATAAGACTGAATTATACAAACCCGGCTTAAATACCCTTCTGTTGTATTTGACAGAACATGAATTGACTAAGAATGTATTCTTTTATAAGGGAAATTGTTATTTGCAAACTAAGGGGACAGCAATGGGGTCTTCTTTTGCCCCTATATACGCAGATTTGTTCATGGCATATTTCGAAGAACAGGTCATTTACGACACTTCGCACAACATTTATATAGAAGAAATGGGCACCTGGCGTAGATATTTGGATGATTGCTGGTTGGTATGGAGGGCGGATATTGAATATCTTTTGGAATTCACCACATTCTTGAATGAAAATAAATGGGGAATCGAATTCTCTGTCAACTATGATAAAAATAAAATTATTTTATTGGATGTCCTGGTTTGCCGCGCATCTGATCATACGTTGACTACAGAAATTCATCGTAAATTCCCTGAGAATAATTCACTCCTCCATGCCTCCAGCTTTCACCCCCCCACATTTGCAAAAACATTCCCAAATCCCAGTTCATGCATATCAAACGCATTTGTTCTGACCAACACACTTATACACGATTTAGGGATGATTTAGTTGTCAAATTTCATAACCGGGGTTATAAAATGGGTCAATTATTACACACTAGACACACTGTGGATAATATTAAAAGGGATGATCTCCTTCTTTACAAAAATAGGAATCAAACAAATTCTAAACCAGCCAGACTCATCACTACATATGGACGCAATACTAACATATTAATCAATACTGTCCAACAAAATTGGAATATATTAACATGGTATCCGAAACTCAATGAAATACTTGGCGACAGATGCCTGTTTTCTTTCCGTAAATTCAGAAATTTATCTGCTTTTTCAATCATTTCAAACATTTGGAAACCAAAAGTACCAACACTATCCAACCACACTATCAGGTGAACCTTTAATTGGATGCTTTCCTTGCGGACACTGCACACATTGTGCCAAGTTACTTAAAGGAAAAAATTTTAGTAGTCAAAACATCCCTGAAGTTTATAATATAACATTTTTTGCCAACTGTTCCTCGGACTGGGTAATATATTTGGCCAAGTGCAACTGTCCTGCATTTTACATTGGTCAAACTTCAAGACCCTTGAAATTCAGAATATCTGAACACCTCAGTGACATTAAAAACAAGAGAGAAACCAATGCTCTTTATAAGCATTCATTAATACACAGTAATGCATGTTTTAGTTTCACCATTATTGATAAAATAAACAGACCCAGAAACAACAAATTAGGTTGGCATGAATTATTGAATTCCATGGAGAAAAAATGGATTATTAAACTTGGTGGTCTCTTTAAGCCAGGTCTTAATAAGCAGTTGTAATTAATCACATGGTTAACTCATTTATTTATAAAATGGTTCTTTTTTTTGTGAATCTTTTACACTGATGAAGGCTCTGTATTGAATTAGCCGAAACCGTCCTGTCAAAAGAACCAATATACTTTTATTAAAGTATTCTATGTTTATTCTAATGTGCCTTGTATGCTGGTCCTTGTTTTTTGTTTGGATTGTTGTTTCCCTTGGGACCTTGCAGCTGCCGTACTTGCAGAGGTTGCACTACATTTGGAAACCTAGCATATATGTCAAATGTTCATATGATCCCAGAAAAATATGAAAAGGAAAATTTGCAATTGTTATTTTCCTTCATAGGGGGTTCAAGATTAAACAGAGTGAAAAGGGATGCACTGTATATGAGTGAAGATGAAGTGGGACTGGGGTTACTAAATCGATTTGTTATTCCACTTCTTGTTTAAAGTATTAAAGTAGGTAAAGGAAGAGAATGAGAAATTAACAGTGGGACAGGGGGAATTTAATAAAGCCTACACATTTTCTTTCATGTAGGCACCATGCTTACATGGACATGAACATATTAAGATTCAATAAGTACCGCTGAGTGGTACGCATGCATGTGCAAACATGGAAAATTCTGTGGCATGCAAATTGCCTCATAAGCAGGTGAATATCTTGCAGATGAGGCAGGTAGAGCTATCCAACATGCAGGAAGGCATCTGTTCAGACTCTGTCTCAGTGTCCAGAGTGTACGTGGAAAAATTTCACATGCAGTGGCAGTGTAAAACTGTAGAAATGTGGACATAAATCCCCTGAAAATCTAAGACCACATACACATATGAGCAAAAACTATTAGTCTGTATGTCAGAAATATTAAAGGGAATAAGTTAAATTAATATTTTTTTAATAATCCTTGCATGTTTGTGCTATGCACTGCAATGTGCAAACATGTTTAAATAAAAAAAAAACAGGAAAAGTAGAATGTTATAGTATGTGACAGAAATGTATTATGGGACCTTGTGTGGGGTCCCTATAATAGTGCATTGCTGCTGTTTTTAATGTGATAGGACTATGAAATGTGCATTTTCTAGGCAATCAGCATAGATAACTATGCAAATGAGGTGGGGTTATTGAATAGCAGAATGGAGTAATCATGTCCGCATATCCCCTTTGTGTAGGGTTTTACACCATGTTGATGTTTGCACAGGATGTGGCTGACATCAGTGAGATGTGTTCTCTCACTTTTAAGCTTAAGTGCATGTGTTTGCGCTGTGCACTGCCTGGCTGAGTGTGTTCTTAAAACCAGATGTATTGAATTAGAAAGTTTGACCTTTGTATAAGCCATGCTGCATGGCACGGCGCAGTGTGTGGCATCGCACACTGAAACAGAGCCATTAAATGATTTTAATTATATTGTAGACAGCTGGAATGCATCATAGTTAGCCAATCACACATTCTGCCCCTACAACAGACCTATATAAAGTATGCATACACCCTACGTTCTGATTTTCCCCCAATACTCTGGATCATTGGAGTACAGACTTGGGAATTTTAACTGAGAAAATACTCTGGTCTGCTGCAGGTCTGCTACATCTGTATGTGTTAGATCCTGAAGTCAGTGCTGCTGATGCTGCTGACAATAGATCTAGGCAAAGAAGGAAAAGTGTGTACAGGCCCAGGGTAACCCTCCAGGAGCTAGATGAGTTGGAGATTGTAGAGCAGTACATGGTGGACAGCCACATACTACAGGAACTAACTAAGCTCTGCTGCCCTCAACTCAGACCCAGAGCCAACAGATGAGAGCTCATCCCAGTGGAAACAAAGGTATGTGTATCCCTTAGTATACTAACTACAGGTACTTTCCAAAAAGCAACTGGGGACATGATGGGGTCTCACAGACATCTGCATCCAGAATACTCCACCAGTTCCTGGATGCCATGTTGCCACATGCCAGTAAGCACATACCTTTTCCCCTCACCACTGAGATGAGGGCCAGCAATATGCCACACTTCTACCATGTAGCACACTACCCTGAAGTACTGGGTGCCATAGATTACACTCATGCACACATCAAGACACCATCCGATGAAGAGGGTAGAATCTACATCAACTGCAAGGGGTACCACTTCATCAACTGCCAGGTCATGTGCAATGCCCAGGGGATTATCCTGAATGTGTGTGCTGGCAGCCCTGGCAGTTATCATGACTCCCTTATCTGGCACACATCACAGCTGTACCAGATGTTTGCTAGGGGGAGACACCTCACATGGCCATTTACTAGGAGATGCTGGCTATACCCTGGAACCATGGATGATGACACCCATCAGAAATGTACACACACCCATGGAAGAATGCCATAATGAGGCACACAGACAAACTAGGAACATCATAGAGCATGTGTTTGGGCTTCTGCACTCACAGTTTGGGTGGCTTGATATATCTGATGGAGCCATGCAGTACTCTCCAGCCACATGTGCACATATGTTCACAGTATGTGCTGTGCTACACAATATGATCCTGCAGAAACAGCTGCAGCAGGATCAGCAACTTGACAGTATATACAGCCCCCCACCAGTGCCTAGGTCACCACAGCCACAGTCACAGGAGGACTCAGAGGAGGAATCCCCTGCGGATGTCCCTATAGGCAGATGTAGGTGTGCTCAGTACACCCTGACTTTGGCTAAGAGACAATGCATAACACATTCACTGACAACCTACAGACCCTGGGGACTGACACCTTACTCCTACTCACATACATATATTAAACTTGATGCCAGGCAACCCACACAACCTGTACCTATCTGTGTATTGGCTGTGTACTGTTTGCATCAGAGAGCCCTGAACTACAGTTCTGTCAACTGCTGCATTCGCAAAGTAAGTCTCTAGCCTATACAGTACTTGTAAGGATTAGTATGATATGGTATGGTATGTATGGATCTGTTACATTTATGCAAGTAAATACAGTGGGCTATTTGGACAGACGTAACATCCACATGGGTCTACAGATACCCATTCTACTATCATGTGTCCTTTAATAGTCACTAGGCCTCATGCATGGAATATCCACTACATCAGTCAAGGGAGATATTAAACAGAGGGGTTACGTGATTTTTGGACTACTGTGTATCCCAGCAGAACATGCGGTGTTGTTCCCCCACCCCCAACATAGCACTGCTCCCATATAACTGTTGTAATGGTTACTCATCAGTGCTATATCAGCAGTCCAGGCAATCTCAGTGCATAGAAATTGGTCGTGAAATTGGTCGTACAGTGTATGTCTCACTTAACACAGGAATAGCAACGTACATATTTATGTTGCTGATTGTGTGATGAATGACTTCTCTCTGTTTAGCAGCTTGTGTGGCTAAGTGAACTAGGAATGTTAGCATGGGTGATGATGTTGATGGTTCTAACTTAGAAGTATGCACATCTTTTGGATGTGAGGTATTATTATGCTGCTGTTTTTACAGATTGTCAGTCTGTGTGTGTGGTGTAACACTATTAACCACTGTCACATATTAATTACATCATACAGTTGAAGAATGCTGTGGGCAATTTGAGTGAAGTGCAATACTGCAGACACAGGGACAGATGTAATTGTCTGTAACACAAAATGCCGGATGGAGTACAGGTAGGTGTGGTCTGGAGTCAGTTTATAAGTACTGACAATCCCATTGGGCATGCTCACACAATTAGTTACACAGAGTAGAATTCTGTTGCCCCTTGCCCAAAATGATCTGTTATGTATAGATATGTCTATACAAACATACATATATGTATACATATCTGCCACTATCTCTTTCTCTCATCGATAGTATATCTGTATATGTATATGTATATACAAATAGAGATATACCTATATATATATATATATATATATATATATATATATATATATATATATATATAAACATACATTTCAGGTCTGTCCCCATATATCTGTGTAACACATATATATATATATCATATACACACAGTTAAATTTCGATATACATCCCTGTTATATACATAAATATGTGTGTGGATGTCTGTATTGTCCTACATGCCCTGATAATGGTGAGTAAAGCTGCACTATCACACATCTAGAATATTGCTCAAAGAATCCAAAGTAAGGGCTCAACAGTACATAATGCACTTAACCTTCAGACCCCTGTGCCTGCTGGATGTCACCACACATGCAGCAACAGGTGAACAGGTAGAGTAATGTATAATGTTGTCTATGCACACATGGACAGGGCACATTGTTCTTGCCCACAGGCTTACCCATCCAAATGCAAACAGCCACATATGGCCAAACTGGTACCTGTAGCCACATAGCTAGGATAAATATCAGTTATCTGACTGCTAGGCTACTAGATGCAGATAACAGCATGAAGCAATTTCACTCTGCACATCACAGATGCTGTGCAACACAAGCCTAGTTTATGTAATCCATAAGTAGTTTGCCTGCAGTCATGTCAAAAACAGACATCAGCTGTGACACGTGTGATAAGTATGTGTGTGTGTGTGTGTGTGTGTGTGTGTGTGTGTGTGTGTGTGTGTGTGTGTGTGTGTGTGTGTATATATATACCCCCTGAAAAACAACTAACATTGCTGCCAGTTTCCAAACTGCCCTCTTCTACAAGGCCAGCTGATGTCATCGACCTTAAGACTACCAGCTGCCATTGTAATGTCAGACTTAAGCCATGACATGTCCAATGATTACTGTGAATTATAGTGTGTAAGACTAGATAGATAGGAGTTCTAATCTCCCTCCAGGCCACTAAGTATGTGTGTGTGTCTGTGTGTGTATCTCTGTATGACATAAATATGATCACTAGTGATATCTGCATTGCTTACTGTACTTATTTCCTTGTTTCACTTGAAAGAAAGTTACTGTTTGTCGTTTTTGCATTTAAGTTACCTGTAGCACATTGCACTTAAGTTACCTGGCACTTGCTCACTAAAGCAATTATATAAGTCAGCACTAAAAATTAAAAGCACTACACCCTCACTCCCCACTGGCCCTGGTTTTCAATTATTAAGGAATTCCCAATATTATTCTAGCATGTCCAAAGGTCAGTTGTCAATCTCCTCTCCGGTCCAGCTGGTGAATCTGGGAATCTTGAGGCAATGTTACAACTGCCTCATGTACACAGACAACCCTCTCCTCCTCCCAACAAATTCGAACACATGTGAGAGATGCAACCATATAGCCAAACTGGAGGCTAAGCTCTCTCAACTCAGTACAGGCATAACCAGTCAGGAGGAGAAGGAAACCGCACTCACTACAATTCCAGTCTCACATAGACCTACCACGACAGCAAACCAAACACATAATCACACAAAAACATACTCGGAGGCTTTAAATAAAGATCTGCCGAAGCAGCAGAGACCTCCAAAGCTGACACCCAAGCAGCCGCTACCCCAAAACAAAACACGTGCAACACATATCTCACAAAGCCAGTGTGCTGAACAGTCACAGCCCTTAAGACTAAACAACACACCTGATACACTTGTAATAGGTGACTCTATCATCAGGCACACTGACGTCCCGCTCACCAGGCTGAACAAGGAGAGGGTCATGGTGAGCAGCCTGTCGGGTGCTAGGATCCGCCACATAACACAAGCCCTCAGGTCACTCCAAGGCAAGTACAAATATGACTCAGTCATTGTCCATGCTGGTATGAATGACCTGAGATGTACCTCCCTGGACTACATGAAAAGAGACATAAAGGAGCTCTCTGAGCATGTAGCCCAGGCCGGTATGACCCTGACCTTGAGTAGCATCTTACCCTCACCAAGAATGATGCCACAATATGAAGACAAGATGATCAATTTCAACAATTGGCTTAAGTACTGGTGTCATTCAAAGGGGATCCAATGCCTGTCAGCTTGGGATGATATGCTCGACAAGCCACGATGCTTCGCTAGGGACAGCTTGCACCTGTCACCCCTGGGCTTTCGGATATTGGCAAAGACTCTTGCTACCCCATAGTGCCTTTTTTAGGCAAGGCTCAAAAGACAAACCCACCTCCATAGGTATCACAAGGGATAAGAAACTAAGAGTAATGCTACCCAACGCCAGAAGTCTAAACCTCAAGATGCACGCACTCGAAACTCTCCTTAGCATGGAGAACATCGATATCTGTGCAGTAACAGAAACCTGGTTCAGGGCTCCCGAGAGCACCCCAGCACTACCAGGTTATACCTCATACCATGCTTTTCAGCCCCAAAACTTGGACTGAACCACAAAAGGAGGGGGAGAATCGATATTCATCAAAGATACCCACACCTCCAGGTTGCTGGCAAAGCACGAAGCATCAGAGAATATCCATGTGCAACTAACAGTGGGTAAAACTGCCTTCCAGTTTATAGCCTGCTACAGACCACTCTCCCAAACACAGGAACCCCACTCGGCCTTCCTGAGAACACTGGAAAATATGAAGGTCTCTCCAAACACCATTATATTGGGTGACTTCAACTACCCAAACATAGACTGGGAGCATTACTCTAGCTCCAACACCCTAGCCCAAAGGTTCCTAGAATTTATAAACTCAAATGCTATGGAACAACTTGTTACCACTCCCACAAGAGGGGAAAACATACTGGACCTGATCATCACCAACATGGGGACTCTATGCTCCAGACCAGAAGTGTATCCCTCACTGGTAAGATCAGACCATAAACTAATCTAACTGGATATTCACATCCCGACCCCACCCCCTGCCCAGAAAACCACAGTGAAAAACTTCTCTAAAGTAAATTTCACACTCCTCAAAACTGAGATGGAATCCTTCAAAGCCCCCGGGCCTGTGGAAAATACGGCCCAGACCGCAGAATCCTTTATAAACGCATTCTATGAACACCTTCAGGAATGCATGGATCATGCGATCCCAAATAAAACCAAGACCCAATCCTCCAAAGGCAGACATCCTGTCTGGTGGACCCCAGCCATAAACAAAACTATACAATAGAAGGAGGAAGCTACTAAATGATAGAGTAAAATCCCAAAAAGGGAAGGCATCACTGATCAGTATTAGCAAAAAACTATGGGCACACATAAAATTGTCTAAGGCCAGCTTCGAGAGAAAAATTGCACAGGACACTAAGGATAATCACAAGGCTTTCTTTAGTTATGTTAGGAACCTGGGTGGTAATTCCCAGATATGCTCAGAATTAGTCCAAAATGACAAAAAATACACCGAACCCACAGACATTGCCAACATCCTAGCTGACAGGTTCAGCAAACTCCCCACCAAAAGGGCAAATATCTATCCCAGCAGAGTGCTGCCCCTGACATCTCAGATGCTCAGGTAAGAGTCGCCCTCTCCAAAGCAAAAAACACAGCATCAATGGGACCAGACGGCGTCCCAGGCTGCGTCCTACATGAACTCCAAGAAGAGCTAAACCCAAACATAAAACTACTGTTCAGTCTCAGCCTTACTACAGGATATGTGCCCAAAGAGTGGCGTACAGCAACAGTGGTCCCTCTCCATAAAGGTGGTGCCTCAACGGATCCTGGAAACTATTGCCCCATAAGCCTGACTAGCTTGGTCTGAAAAGCTATGGAAAGGATCATCATGGACCTCATAAATAAAGATATTGGGGACCTACAAACACTGGATCCTACCCAGTTCGGCTTTGTTAAGGGCAGATCCTGCCTCTTAAACCTGGTTGATTTCTTTGAAACAGTCACCAAGGCCATTGACGAGGGGAAGGTGGTCCACACAGCCTACCTGGACCTCGCAAAAGCCTTCGACACAATACCCCACTGGCATTATAGATAAGCTCACCAGCTTAAATATAAACCCCTATGTCACTAGATGGATTGCAAACTGGCTCAAGGACAGAACCCACATGGTTATAATTGCTGGAGCCATGTCAGACTCCAAACCAGTTACAAGTGGTGTCCCACAAGGCTCAGTCCTGGGACCTCTTGTTCGGTATATATTTCTCGGAGGTACAGGCCAACACGGAAGGACTGTGGCTGACCAAGTTCGCAGATGACTGCAAACTGGGCACCATAATCGACTCTCCAGCCGACACAAGCATCCTCCAAAAGGGCCTCATAGAAACAGACAACTGGTGCCAGAGCCATGGCCTCAAGCTAAATGCCAAAAAGTTTATAGTCATCCCTTTTGGCAAAAACAAAGTGCCCACAAATTACCACATAGGTGGTAATCCATTAAGTACAGAAGAAGTAATTAGGACCTGGGGACCCAAGTTGATAGCAATTTCTCATTTGACAACCACGTGGCCAAAGTGGTTAGAAAAACATTTTATATAGCCCACCTAATCATGAAGGGATTCACATCTAGATCAGGGGACGTCATCGTGCCTCTTTACTCATCCCTCATTAGGCCCATAATTGAGTACAATGCCAATTTTGGGATGTACCTTACCAGACACCTGCAGCAACTGGAAAGACCCCAAAAGTACCTCACCAAGAGGATCAAAGGGCTCAAACAGATGCCATATGCTGCCCGGTTAAAGAAACTCCAGCTCTACCCAGTGGCATACCGCCTGTTCAGAGGCGATCTGTGCCTGATGTATAAAGCCATGTCCAACCCGGAATTAATGGACATGCTGCACCTCAGAAAATCCAAATCCCATCAAGCTATGCGCTCGAGAGACTTGAACCTCAGCACTGAAATAAATAGGACATGCTGGAGGGACAGATTCATAACCCAGAGGCTCCCTTCACTCTGGAATAAAATCCCAGTCCAGGTTAGGCAGAGTCCCTCATTGACTCTCTTCAAGAGGAATGTTGATGAGTGGATGGGAGATCGTAGGTTTGTCCCGGGTATCACTTCTGTGTTACTGTTAGACAGAGGCACAGTATACTAACCTCAAAAAAGGGCATAGCAAAATAAATTTAAAATGGGTGGTGAAAGCCAAACACATTCTGGTAAGGCTTATAAATGCCCTAGGGCAGATAGCCTAGTATGAACCTATGAACCTATGAACCTCAGTAGCATAGAAAGATGTAGGGTTTTGCAGTATTTTGGCTGTAGCAGGTGATGTGGGCCTCCAAATGCCTGACCACAACTAGGCCTGCTGATGTCATCAAGCATAAGATGTCCAAAAGAGATAGTAATAGCAGACTTGAGGTGTAGCACATGCGTCACATACTGTAATTTTTAGTGTGTACCATTAGATAGGTAAGTGTTCTAATCTATATGCAGCCAGCTTGCAGTGTGTGTGTGTGTGTGTGTGTGTGTGTGTGTGTGTGTGTGTGTGTGTGTGTGTGTGTGTGTGTGTGTGTGTGTGTGTGTGTGTGTGTGTGTGTGTGTGTGTGTGTGTGTGTGTGTGTGTGTGTGTGTCTGTGCTGTGCCATGTCCTATAGACAGTGGAAGCAGTGCTATCCTCAATGTAGCCAGGTTAATGTGTGTGGCTGTTACAGCATTTTACATCAGCTTATGGAATCATAAGATCTTTGAACGTTAGTAGCATAATGGCCCTACAACCCTCACAATCCTAGCCAGGTTTATACCCTTATTTACATGATCAGCACATATTTCCCCTGTCTACGAAAGATACAGGCAGAAGCCCTGTGGTGAAATGACGGTCACCCAGGCAATCATACAGATGGCATGTGCTGAGGTGCACTGAGGTGCTCTGCTTGCCATTAGGCAGGATTCTGTTTCAAATGTGTGTTTAAGTCTGCTAGACAGATCTCTCCCACCAGCATGTATTACTAATGTCACATACCAGGTTAATGTCCTTAGAGTGTGTAATCCCGGTACCATTCCACCTACAGATATGCAGCATATACAATCAAGCAGGGTCACACATTGCCCTGTATGCAAGGCAGAGATCACCTCTGAGTAGTCTATATGCCGCAGGCTACAATGACCACTGATTTCAGATGAACCCCATTGAACAGATACTGAAGACGTGAAGTTCTCTTGTGAGTGACCATTGTATTGTGTGCAATTGTCAGTAGTGCTTGGCAAGGTACATTACCAAATGGCCATTGCACTCAAATATTGGCATGCTGAGGGAAGCGTACATGGAGGTTATGAGTTTGTCAATTTCAGCTGACTGTGCCCTCAGTTATGAGATATGATTCCAATCTTACCACTGGGGAGACATGGTGATCTCAGGTACATTAGGTGTGAACATGTGTGTCCAGGACTGTGTTCCCAGGTCTATCACCCCTGAGTATGTACATCACATGTTGCGAATGATGTGCTACTTACCAGGAACATAGGTGTTACCAATGGAAATGATACTACATATATATTTGCATGGAGTTTACGGCCAGTAGTATGTCAACAGGCATTTGTTCATTAATACCCTTTTGTAGGATATTGACATAAGTCACAGAGTCTATGATCGCTCACAGTTTGCAGGCATCAACCAACATTGTCAGCCACAGACAGTCAGTATTCACTTGTGTCGTGGTTAAATGGATTCCAAGCAGTACAGGACCCAGGACTGAGCCCTGTTGAACACTTCTGCTTACAGATCAGCTATTGGAGGTGGATTTCTCTATTTTGAATATGTGTGCCACCAATGAGGCACTTAGTGACCCCTGTAATAATATTATTGTGGATGCCTAAGTGGTTGCTTTTTCAGTGATGCATGAGTGGGGGATAGAGTCACATGGCTTGGCTACATCCAGGGGGGTGTATGCCCTGATGTCCCCTCACCCAGGTCCTTGGTGACTGCCTCGGGCATGTCCGCCATGTTTAACAGCCATCTCCCTGTCAGACATCCAAACTATGTACAGTCAACTGTTTGTGGATCACATATATGTTTGCTGATCAGCTCCATGATGATTTGCCCCACAGGCATACAGACATGGCTACTAAGGCAAATAGGGCTATAATTCCGGTCATCAGTGGATGAACCACTTTTGTGCAAGGGGATAACAGTTGCCATTGTCCAGTCAGCTGGGATGCAGCCAGTGGTTACAGTATGATTGCAAGGAGTTCCCAATGGTGTTAATAATCCTTGGTGGATCCCATATAGGATGCAGCTTGGAATGTTAGCACGTCCGGTAGATGCTGTGTATCCCCCATAGAGAGGAGAGTTATGACCTGCTCTATAGATATGGAAGGTATGGGACAGGTTGTATGAATGTTATGTGGCACATGTGGTGGGGACAGGGGACTGAAGTTGATGCAGAACCTGTGGGACAACAGGTTAGCTATGAGTATAGACCCATTATATGTGGTATCATTACGTACAAGTTCACCAACAATCTTGGTCTGTCCTCTGAGGTTACACATGTAACTACACTGTGTGTTGTGGTTCTGCTTTGTAGGGGAGGCTAGTTTAGTCACATACTGCTTCTACACAATGTCTCACAGACACTATGTGCTTGTTTTAGCTGAGAAGGTTGTACCTCCATTTTAGGGGGCACCCTCACACCGACTGTCACACAGTAATGTCCACCTCTTACTTTACAGTCTGCTAATGGCAGTTGTCCACCACACAGGTTTGCTGTGCCCTGAGGAGCTCAGGTTCCTCCTGTCAGGAACAGCTGAGTCAGTTGTACTGCTGCTTACATAATGCATGGGAGTAGGGTTCTGCATACTTGCCTGTCCCATCTGAGGAGAGAGGTGCAGTCATGTTATGTAAACCATACCATAGGATGTAATACATTGCTTTGTTGAAGCATATTTCTGTATTTTCTGCAAGGGAGAGGTTAGGTCTGATAGTTTTAATGAGACTGATCTGTGGTTAGATCTCACCAGGGAAGACCTTACAGTGGTGGGCTGCAGTGGTCACCCATACTGCGAAACACATGAAGCACTACATCACCTCCCCTTGTGGGGATGTCATGCGACTGATCCAGGGCATTGTAGTTAAGGACATGGACTAACCTTTGGGCAAGTGAACTTCAACAGGACTAAGAAACACACTTGGTAGTTGCTTAATGCTATCCCAAACCATGGTGTACTGATATATCTTGTACTGATGTATCTGTACTAACCCTGACTAATTTGCTCTTCTAACTAGGTTCTTCTTATCCTCTACTTCTCAGTAACAAGTCCTACTTTCCTTGATAACAAAGACAACTTTATCTTCTAGATAATTCTACTGTTTGTACTGACATCTTCCGTGGATACTTACTTTAATACATATGTGATAATTTGTTAGATAGTTATACAATGAGCTGCCATTATTGTTAAATTCTGTATTGTACCTGCATTGTGTTATTAAATTTGTGTTCTCAGAGCTTATTTCCCTGGGCCGCTACTGAAAATGGACATATATCCAGTTAGACTAGCCCGGTCAACAAATGTAAAATAAAAATAAATAAATAAAATAAGATACAAGTACATTCAAATAAGCACAATGGGTGTCTGGATTCATAGAGCTGCTCATGTAGCTGGCAAAGGCTTGATTAGGTGCCCTTCCAGCAGCAAATAGCACCTGCAGTGTCTCCTGGAAAGCATAGTGTTTCACTAAATCTGGCTGTATATCTGTCCTTAATGAATATGTATACACCACCTGCATTACCTTGCACACTGTCAGTTTGAGGTATGAACATGTGGAAGGATGTGTAGCCTGGTATGGCTGTGGTGCTGTCCACAGCCATGAACAGATGTCTTTGACTACATAAATGTCTGCATATTCCAAGGTGGGGACACCTTCCACGGAGTGGGGTTTATTTATGCCATTCCCAGTGTATACCAACATACCCATGATGTTGTATGAAAATGGTGTTCTCATTGGAAAGTTTTCCCTTCAGAGAGTGCCTATAAGATGTGCTGTGGGGGTGTCAGCAGCCTTGGCCAGTACTCAAAATCCCAGAGGTGAGAGATTAAGACCATCTCTGGCAAAGCATTGATGTCTGTTGAGCAAGTCATCCCAGGCAGACATGTAGTGGAAATGCAGCTGAAAGCTATGGGCATACCCGCGAGAGACACAGAGTGTGTAAGCTCTGTCATGTGTCTGCATACAGTCCAGTGTTGTATGTCTCTAGTCATACACACCTGCAGGAAATATGTTGTCATCATTATGTCACCTGATATTCCTTGAGTTGCAGCAATGTGTAGTATGACATATCATGTCAACCCACAGTCAACTAACTGTGACATTTCCCATATGTAGCCTGGTGACATGGACATCAGTGTGTCTCAGGATGTATTCACCTATGAAAAATAGGTTTGCTTTTGTGTTTTGTATCAGGTGTTTGACCGGTGAGACAGTGGTGCATGCATGATTATTTGTATTGTGCTCTCCAGAGGTAGGATTTTCTGAGGTGTCTGTTGCTTGGGAATGTGTCTGGTAAGGATGTGCATACATGCTGGTATGTGTTATGGGAGTGTGGGTAGTGCAGGACGTGAGCTGTGTATGTTGGCAAAATGATCATTACCATATGTACTGATTGCTGTGTGAGACACCATGGAATCAAGGTTTGAAGTACAGTCACATCTGCCACACATTGTGTTTGTGTGGCATAGGAGTAGAGGTGTGGGTACACTTTCCACATGTGATCAGCAGTCATTGATATTGCCATTAGCAATACAGTTATGCTTGTGTGTATGTCACAGCATGCCATCATTAGGCAATGTCATGACAGGTGGTGAAATGTAATATGTCACCTTTATGTAAGTGCCCTAAGGTAACACAGCACCTGACAGTGTGCCATACAATGCTATGCCAACCATGTGAACCTTGGATTGACCATAATCCTGTCATTAGGCATGGTCCCAATACCATACCTACAAATGTAACACTGTGCAAGTCCTGAAAAGTTTGGGTCATGCTGCTACACCTTTGGAGTTGACAAAACGCAATGTTTGTAGGCATGCCTTCCAGTGAAGATGTGGATGCCCATGCATGCACAGAGGACTTGTTCATCTTTGCTGACATTATGCTGGCCTTGCAAGCATACAATGACTGTCAAGCAACAACACAGCAAACTGGTTGTGTAACGTGATGTGGGAACACATACATGTTCCGGGTTTATAATTATACAATATGTCATACCTAAGATATGTAATTAACCAAAATGAGCACAGCGTTGCGGGTCCACAGAAAGAAGTTTATTAACAAAAATAAACCACAGGTTAAGTGCTTTCATCAAACAGAATGACTTCATCAGAACAAATGACATAAAAACTCCTAGGTTTAAATAATCAAGACTTTAAATTCATTGGTGCAAAATTGACCAATACTAAACATTAGATACCACTTCTCATGAATATCAAACCACTAAAATAAGTAATTAATAAATTCAATCAGTTCATCTACTAAAATACCAAAGAAATGAGTAAAAAACAATTTTTTATATATATGTATACATAAATATGCCCTATACTGGTGCATTTGTTAGTATAATTCCTGTGTATATGATATAAAATATGTTATATAATATATAAAATGAAACTAATATTTGAAAAATATATATAGTTATAATAAATATATAATAAATAATAATATCTAAGATATGTGGCAGGTGGACACACTTTGGCCTAAGGTGGCCAGCCCTCTACAGTTGGCCTCAAAGCCATGTCATGCAGATATCCCCATTAATCTGTTGAAGGGCAGAATGCATGAAGTGCTGAGAAATTGTCACCTAAGATGGATCACCACTGCTGTGCTGCTTGTTTCAGCAAGCCTGGACATCTATGTCAGTGGATATTCCACATTATATTGTGACACTGCAGCTTTGCTCCTAATCACCATCTGGTCAGTTCCCTAGTAACATACCAGCAATCCTGGTACAGAAGGCATAATACATTCAAAAGCCAACTGATTGCTCAGGTCGCTAATGAAGGCGTCTACCTGGAAAAGGGTATGTGAAGCCTACAGAGCCTTTCATAAGGTGGGACAACCATGTGGATGAACAAACAGGCTGTTTCCTGCTACTCAGCATGAGCTTCGTAGTAACATTTTGTGTGTGATGACAGAAAAAGTATTGGAGCATGCTATCCCATGACAGAGTGGTTGTGGTGAGACCAGCAGTAGTAGTAGCCAAACACCAGCAATTCAGGGGACTCCCCTGCTTTGCACATTCTTCACAAGGTAATTGTGTCCTTTCAGTAGACATCACTTGAGTAGTGTCCAACTGTAGAATACCTGTGTAAATCCTTCCACCTTACTATCACAAGATATACATATTACGCTTCCTTCCATTGTTTGCTGTGCTCTATACAGACACTTTGGATGACTCTTTTCTTGGAACATGATGAAATAACTGCAATACTTAGTTGCAAAGAGGACAATTAGCATCTGGTGCAAAGCAGTGTCCCCAGATCTCTCAGTCATCTGATATGTAAAGCCATAAAAGGAGTTAGCATGGATATGATCAGTAATGATGTTGTACACCTACTTACACTGGACCAAACACAGTTTGTTTTGCTCAAGGACAGATCATACCTACCTACCCTAACTGGTGGACCTCACCGAGTGTTACACTATGCAATGGATGACAGGAATATGACTCACTCCACCTACCATGGCCTGACAAGGTGTTTGTGATGTGGCACAGGTATCATCACTTGCACAGGGTGTTGTGTGGGGGTGCAGGGGGCCTAGGCTGACCCAATTGATTGAACAAATGTGTGTGAGTCAGGAAGGGAAGCAGGAAAGATGGACCATGGAGGTGTGCTGTGTGTCTGTAGGTGACCTGATTTTGACAGTGGTGTGTGAGTGTGTGCATGAACACAGTCAAGCTCAGTGCTAGCCCTACATGTGTTGGACAGCTGTGAACCATGCATGGTAGAGCTGACAGTTCACCATCTCTGCCCCCAAAGAATGGGAACTGGTTCTGCCAACAGTTGCACTGCTACCTCCATGGCCAAGGTCAGAAGTGGTGCTAGTACCTGACGGTGACTGCTGTCTGCTGGCACAGTGCCTCCATGGGAATGCCCAGGACCACAAGCCCATGGCCTGCCACATCTTGGTGTGGACAGCACACTCCCCTCTAGAGCAATGGATAGACAGCCACTAATGGAGAGTAATTCAGCATGGCTACATAGACTCACAGCATTTGCAGTTGCTGACCTATGTCCACGAGTCTAATGCTCAACTCCAACCAGATGTTCCATCACAGACAATGTGCGTTCCAAGACAAATATTCTGTGATCTGTCTCAGACCACCTTCTTTTCACTGCATCAGTGAACTGATCCAGGGTATCACCAATGCGGTGGAGGCAGTCATGGATGTTAGACTGTGCTGCATTCATAACCCTGAGCATTCATCTGGAGTTCCTTTCGGAATGTTCCTGTGTCTCCATGACAGCCTAAAACATATACCGAGTGACTTGTGATGAGACACCTGCAAAAGGTGGTGGAAGGACAGCAGCACTCCTATCAATCCACCTGGGTGGAACCTCACCAGCTCTCTGGCTATATCCAGTGTCTACACTCACTGGAACCATAGCTGATACACTTTCCTGTTCAATGTTGCCACCCCCTGACTGTCCAATATCTGTGGCCTCTGGAAATCAGGTATGTGTAGGCATACTGACTGTGTGCAGTGATAATGTGGGCAGAAAAGGGATGTAAACCTCTGGGACAGATTCAGCCCCTGAAACCACAACCTGTGCCTGACTTTGACCACCATCATCATCAGAGTCTGAAGAGACACTGACATCAGGTTGTGTAGGGAAGAGAGGCCAACCCCCTCCCCAGTCACCTGTGTTAAGAAAGGGAAAAGCAGTACATTAATCACTGCACTATTATGGTCTGCAGTACTATGTTGCGATATATGTTAAGCTGTATACACTGCTGTCACTAGTACAGACCTGTTTAACCCCCAACCTCATATAGTAGGACATGAGGACATTATTTCTCCCACAAACATCTGTAGTAACTTATTTTATTTATTTGCCATTTGTTAACTGGGTTAGTCCAACTGAGCCTGGTGGCCCATTTTCAGTGGAGACCTGAGGAGAAAAGCTCCAGGATACAAAAGTTAGCATACGTATTACAATCCAGTAAAATATAAGAAATTTACAATGTACATATAAAGTACAAAAAAAAAGATGAGATACATAGAAATGTCAAAGTCACGTAGAATATACAGTAGAGATGCAAAAAGATCCATGAATCTGCAAAATAAAGTTTAACAACTTAATTCAAATGTCATGCTCAAAACTCAAATAAAAATGTACAATATGATGAAGCAGAGGTTATTAAAGTGTAATCTTTATCTGGATGAATGATTCCAGCGTTAGCCTTTTGACAGATTGAAACAGGAACTTCAGAGAAATTAAGGAGAGAAGGAAGTAAGTTGGAGTGAAGGCAAGTATTTATGGAGGAATATGGCAAGAGCAGGATCTATTCCAGGCTTGGGAGACAGAATATCTGTAAAGGAGTTTGCCAGTATTTTTGTGTGGTTTATAGATATCCAGAAGGTTCTCATCAGAGCTGCGAAGTGAGTGAGCTGGAGTGTAAAGGGGATACTAATGAAGAAAGAGAGGGACAGGCCATAGATTTATTTAGTAGAGCGTATGTGATCTGCAGCTGGGAAAGTAGCAGAAGCTGGGGGAATTCAAGCCATTGGAGTTGGGTTAGGGCAAGACAATGATGTGATTTGTATGGTAGGTTACTGGTGAATCTGACTATGTTGTAGGCTAGTTTTAGTTTGGGTAGTAGGGATGGCTGGAGATGGGTAAGGATAAGAGAGGCATAGAGAAGGCAATGAAGGAGAAAGGATTGAGTCAGAGAGGTTCTGGAACTGGGAGCTAGGAATTGTTTTGTTTCTATAGAGAAAAACTAGTTTTTGGCTGTTTTTTTTTTTTTTTGATACAGTGTTGTATATGGATGTCGAATTTTAGCTGGTCATCCATTATAGTTCCAAGTAGTTGGTGTGAGGATCTGCTTTGATATGGGTGTTATTAAGAGTATGGTGGGAGAGGGATTTGGGAAGGAAAAGTAGGAGCTCAGTCTTTTTGTGTTTAAGTATAAGTTGGTGTTCTGTTAGCCATTTTTCAACAGATGAGAAAGTATTTTGAGTGATGGAAAGAAAGTTAGAGATGTTATCAGAAATTGAGATGACAGCAGAGTTGTCAGCACATAGTATAAGGGAAGAAGAGGTGCAGGAGGAGTGTAGATCATTAGTGAAGATGTTGAAAAGGAGAGGGCCAAGGATTGAGCCTTGAGTGACACCAGTTCAGATAAGTAGGAAGTGGGAACAGGTGGATTGCCATCTAACAGACTGGAGTGTGCTTGAGAGATAGAGAACCAGTGAATAGTAGGGGTGGAGAGGTTAAGTTCAGTTAGTTTGGCAATTAGCTTAGATTGAGAAACAGCATAGAAAGCTTTGGAAAGGTCGAGAAAGAGACAGGATACTAGAAGGGTTTTGTCCCTTGCTTCAGCAACAGTATGAGTGAAGAACAGAAGGACATTGGAGGTACTATGATTAGGTCTAAACCCATGTTGTGTAAGGGTTAGGATATCTCCATCAATTAGTTTTATTTATTTTATTTATTTTATTTTACATTTGTTGACCGGGCTAGTCTAGCTGGATTAATGTCCATTTTCAGTAGAGGCCCGGGGAGAAAAGCTCCACAGTAAGACATAATTTTACAAACATAGATGTACAGAGGGTGTATTTAAAGACAGATTCTAGTACATAACATTTTCATAAAAGTCTAAAACTACTAGTAGCATCAACAGGAAAAAGTACATTAGATTCTTCTTTTTAAACATCCATCCATCGTAGTGGTATTGAGAATTCAAGACTAAAAGAGAAGTAAAGAAACATTAAGAGACTATCTTGTTATAGCTGGCAGGAGAGAGGAAAAGGCATGGAACCAACTAGGATTAGTCAGGGTTAGAACAAGGGCAGAGCCGCTGGGAATAAAGCCATGATTTTACATGCTTCTTGAAAGTTGGTAAAGAGGTAGTAGACATAAGTTCACTTGGAAGTTTGTTCCAGATGGGCGCAGTCCAGTTGGAGAACAGACTATCCCCAGCTTTGTTATTGGATTTGTTGGAGGCAGCTAGTAGTTTGGTAGCAGAGCGTAGGGAAGAGATGTTTTTATATGGGGTAATAAGGGAACAGAGTATAGTGATATTAGTGGGTTGATGAAAGATTTTGTGGGTAATGGTCAGTTGCAGAAGTCGTATATGATTTTGTAATTCCAGCCAGCCTAGCTGTTTGAGATTAGAGCAATGATGGGTACGAAATGGGGCTCCTGTTGCAAATCTGGCTATGTTATGGTAAGCTGTTGCTAGTTTGTTGAGGTTACTTTTTGTTAGGTTTGTATAGATTGGAGAGGCATAAAATAGGGTAGAGAGTAGATGGGTCTGTGCTAAAGTAATTCTGGCTGAGGGAGTGAGGAAGGCTTTAATTTTGTAGAGTGATCCAAGTTTTCTATTGACTGACTTGATAGTTAAGCTAACATGGGAATCAAAGTTGAGGTTGTGGTCTATTGTGACACCAAGAAGTTTGGTTGTAGTATCAGGGGATATTATGGTACCATTGTTAGAGAATATATTGAAGGAGAGAGAGGATGACTTATGTGATGGAGCGAATAGTAATAGTTTAGTCTTTTTTGGATTCAGTAAGAGGCAATGTTGTTGGAACCAGTTTTCGGCTGCTATGAAAGCTTTTTGAGTGATATTTTGAAGGTCATTAATGGAAGAAGCTGAGCATATGAGTGTTGAATCATCAGCATATTGAATACAGATTGATTGAGGAAGGGACTTATCTAGGTTGTTTATGAAAATAGAAAAGAGGAGAGGTCCAAGAATTGAGCCTTGTGGTACACCTATTTTGATAGGAAGAAGAGATGATAAGTGATTTTCCCATCGCATTGCTTGTTGTCTTTTATTTAAGTAGGAATCGAACCACTGGATAGCCTGAGCATCCAAGGCAAGAGATTTCAAGATGCTAAGTAAGAGAGTGTGGTTGACCATATCAAAGGCTTTAGAGAGGTCTAGGAATAGAGCAGATGACAGTAAGTTATTATTCCGATTTCTATTAATATGGTCAGTGAAAGACAAGAGTGCAGTAGTAGTACTGTGATGAGGTCTAAAACCATGTTGACTGTCTGCAAGGAGATTGTTTTGGAGGAGGTGATTAAGTAATTGCCTATGTATGCATCTTTCCATGATTTTTGCTAAAGGGAAAGTAAGGCTATGGGACGGAAGTTAGAGAGGTCATTTAAGTTGCCACCTTTATGTAATGGGATGATATGAGAGACTTTCCAAAGGATTGGGATACAGCCTTCTGTTATGGTACGATTGATTAAAATAGAGACAGGGAAGGCCAGTGGTTTGGCTGCAATCTGTAGGTATTCGGCAGGAATGAGGTCAGCTGAAGGGGTGCAAGGTTTTAGCTTGGTAAGTAATTTATGAATAAGATCTGTTGAGACTGGTTGTAGTTTAAATGAGGGAGGATTATTGTTTAGGGAGTTGGGTGCTTGTGTGGATGGTGAGGATAGGGATGAAGCTAGGGAAGTAACAGTATCTTTGAAAAATGAGTTAAATGCATCAGCAATTTGAATTGGGGAAGTCTGAGTGAGGTTTGAGGGTGTAGGTGTTTTGGAGTTACCTGGGTGCAGTAATTTGTTGATGCCACTCCAGAATTTTTGGGGGATTTGATGTTGTGCATTTTGGACTTTTGAGTAGTAATTTCTTTTATCAGTGACTATCAGTTTCTTTCTTTGATTTCTAAGTTGTTTAAAGGTCACATGGTCAGCTGGGTTTTTGGTAGCTCTCCATTTGTCCCATGTTCTATTTCTATGTAACATTTTCTGTTTGGTTTCTTTGGATAGCCAAGGAGCAGGCTTTGTTTTGGTTCTTGTTACTCTTGTAGGGGCATGGTGGTCAAGGATTTGAATTAATGTCTTGTTAAAGTAAGAGACAGCTTCATCTAGAGGCAAATATTTCAGAGGAGACCAGTTGCAAGCTTTTAGCTCTAATAGGAAGTTGTGTATGTTGAAGTTAGTTTTGTTCCTATTAGTTCTGGGTTGAGTATTGGTGGGGATGGGACTTTTTTGTCGGTTGATAAAAGTGATTTGATGGTCACTGATATTATCAGGTAGTGTACCTGTGATATAACACATAGGGTTAGTGTTAACTAGGATCCAGTCCAGGATACTCTGTTTGGAACTGGTTTTATTAATACGGGTTGGGATGGTAATAGTCTGAGTAAAGCCATAGAGGTTGATGTGAGAGGTTGGAAATTGGGAAATACAACAGTTCCAATCAATATTAAAGTCACCTAATAGTATAGTTTCCTGAGGGAAAGAGGTTGACAGCCAGTTCAATTGGTTTTCTAGGCTAATGATATTATTACCTGGAGGGATATAACCGCAAATTATGTAAATGGATTTATTTTTATTAATTTCTAGTTTGGTGATTAAGATTTCACTGTTGTGAATGAAGGTGGTGTAGACTCTACTAAGGTAACTAATAGTTCAGTTTTGTAGAGTATTGCTACTCCTCCGCCCTTTTTGATCTGACGATCAAGTCTTATGATGTTATAACCTGGTGGTACTATGTCATTGTTCTTGGTGTCTACTTTTAGCCAGGTTTCAGTTAGGCATAGGATATCAAAGGAGTAGAGGTCTAGGAGAGCATGTAGTTGGGTTATTTTATTGTTTAGGCTCCGAATATTGAGATGAGCAATCTGGAGAGTATTGGTCTTGGTTATAGGATTAATAAGATCAGTAGGGTTGTTAGTTGGCATAATGGGTTGGTCATGGTTTGGGCCAGGATTAGGTGAATGTTGCCATAAAGGCATAGTAGTTGTTGGTGACTATGTGTGTTTATGGGATGTCTTGAAGAAATTGTAAAAGGTTTCCAGTTTTGGAAAAATTTGATATGAACTGTTCTGTGGTAGTGAGGTGAGAGGTAGGGGGATGTTGATGTTATGTTGCTGTGAACTAGAGGTGTGTTTATCAGATGGGTAGTGGCCTGTTTTAGTGTTGGATGGGATAGAAATACTTTTCTGTTTTCAAGGTAGGTGAGGGAGTAAGAGATGAGGAGTGTGTTTAGCAGTATGAAGGAGTAGAGTAGGATGTATGATGTATTCATGCTAGAATTGTTCATAGTGAGTGAAAAGAGTGTAGAAGGTGCAGGTGATAGTTATGTGTAAGGAGTAAGTTAGATTGATGCAAGTAAGTGTGGGTGGAGTTTGTAAGTTTGTAAGTGTGGGTGGGGTTTGTATGTCGTTTTAAGGAAGTAGGTTCTTATTGGTGGAGGAGGAAGTAGGTTGGGCTAACTATGTATAAGTGTAGGACCCCTGGGGGTGGGTGGGAATTGGGGGTAGGGTAGGGGAGCGGAGTGAGCCCGAGGCTTAACGGAGCTGGGAAGAACAAAGGAGAAAGAAAGCCAGGAGAAAAACAATCAGTAAGCCCATTTGGGACCACTCCCAGGGTTAGCTGAGCCCTTCTAGTGGAGAAGGAAAATAGTAGGATGTAAAAGGATGGATTTGATAGATTCTGTAGAAATATAGTGAGTCCAGATAGTGTTAAGAACAAATGTGTATAGGTTAGTATTGTCAAAACACTACAGGGGTCAGTGTTTGAAGAGCAGGAGGATGTAAGAAAAACAGGAAAGAAACACAGGGTAGGACAGATATGATTACTTGAGGTAGATTCAAGGGCGTGGATAGTAAGCTTAGAGAAGTTAATTCCCTACAGACTGGAATACAACTAGAGAAGGGAAAGCAGACTTATACTGCCATCTAGTGGTTGTATATTGTAATAGCTATTGCCTTACAGGCTAGTCGAAATGAGGAAAAAAAAATGTGGGAAAAAAGAAACGGACACTGGTGAGAGGAGGGTGTTGAGTAAGGCAAGCTGCTGGCAGCCACGAGGGAGAGCGTTATCTTGTGACAAACAAATAGTGGTACTAAAAGTACGTACATGCGGCAGGTTTTAGAGCAGGTGCTGCCTAGTGAATGGTGGCAGAGTCAGATTCCCTTTTCCTGGAGGAGCTTTAATGGAGCTTATTCGCTGGGCAGGTAGCCACTACAAGGGGGGTCTAGTACACACAACCGAGGGCCAGCTGTAAGGAAAAGATTCACACAGTTAGTCAAGCGACTATAGCAACCCAAGTAACACTGTAACGCTACAACTGTAAGTTAGCAAGGAGAAGAGGGGCTGAGGAAATAGTCAGAAAACAGAATAAGTAAGTGCTGAAAGCAATGCCACATCGGTTACTAATCACCAACTTGAAGAAGAAGATGTCAGAGAAGGAGCGTAGGGTTACTGCGTCAACAACACACAATCGTCGCTGAAGCTAAGAAGTAGCGGGAGAGATAAGAGGCTACAAATGAAAGAGCAGAAACTCCAAGCAAGTATAAATAAGTCAGGATAGCTAAGAACGAGAGGAAAAGTAAGGTGAAGGATATAGTAAGGGAAAGAGACACACAGAGAAGGTACCAAACAAACAAAGGGCTACAATATTCAACAATTTATGCAAGAAATAAAACTACATTTCTACTATTCTGTGAAGCTTATCCTTATCTTTAAGGTTATTTTAATACCAATTGCAATACAGGTAGAAACTTAGCATGAAATTAGGTACTTAAGAAGCTGGTTATGTATACATTTTTCAAGGATTTTGGAGAGCAGACACAAATTGCAATGGGTCTGTAGTTAGAAGAATCTGTGGAGTTACCTCCTTTGTGTAGTGGTATGGTGTAGGAAGATTTCCAGGTATCAAGGACAATGGATTATTGGATGGATCTGTTAATAAGAATAGAGACAGGATAGGCTATGGAGTCAGCTGCAAGTTTAAGGAAGAGGAAGGAGGTTGTCAGTAGAGGGAGAGCATGATTTTAGTTTTAGTAGAAGAGATTTTATGTAAGTAGTGGAGACAGGTTTAAGAGAGAAAGGAGTGTTTGTGTTTTTTTGTGTTTGTGTAAATAAAAGCTCTTTACACTGCAATCTCATCAGCAACAATGAGGTACACTGTTCACATTTGTGAAGACTCTGCATAGTTGAGAAATATGGCAGTCTGTAATGTCCTGACAATACTGTCACATTTATCAGTGTCATATCTATCAGTGTTATCACACCTACAAGGCATAGGTATGACTCTAAAGTGTGTACAGTCAGAAAATATCTGTGGAGTTGGCAATCATGCCAACAGTACAGCAATCCAGCCATCAGGCCTGTGATGACATTTTAGGGACTACATTGCAGTAAATCTATATCTAAAACAAAATAGGAGCAGGACCACAGCATTGTCTGATTCCTGATGGACCTGTGAAAAGTTGAGGGAGAGGTAGTGTAAACACCACCGCATATTGCACTATAACAGGGTAATACATCCATATATCTGACATTGGCAGTAGTTACTTTGTTAATGGTTATGTTGATCAAAATCTGAGCATGAGATTCAAACTGCAGTTAAACTGTCCCCCCAAGAGCAAACACCTGACACCCACGTAAAGGTATTTACATGCTGACACAATGAATGCTACAGTATTTCAATGCTGATCAAACTAAGCCTACCTGGATGCTCCTTTGGCATGGAAACGGTGGCACCCACATCCACAATATACGTTGTGATGGATGCTTGGGAGCTGTTGAGTGTTCCTAGGTTCACCATGAATTTCTCAGTGGCTGAGAGTGGTTGTTCTGCTGCAGGCCTTCCACCAGTGACACCATGATCCCTGGCTTCATCTGCTGCTCTTCTGCGTGCAGCATTAGTCATATCTGTGGCATGGTGTAGAGGATGCTAATATGTCCTACTTTGGTGACCTATGGTGTTCACATCATGGACAAGGTCAGCCCACAGTGCTCCCCTCTGTTCCCTGTTGTGCCTCTCCCTGGACAGTAGGAGTTCATGGTGTTGACGGAGGCCTTCCAGGATTATATCATTCTCAACATCCGTAAAAGGGGCATGTCATCTGGCATACATGTTTCCTGAAATACAACAAAATGAGAACACGTCAGGATCACATACGTGGAAGTACACTATGTATATATACACCAAGAAAAGAATGGCTAGCATTATCCATTGCTTGATCACACATTTCATATTCCACAGCAGGGGTGTAGCTAGGATTTTCAAATTTGTACTGACAGCTCTCAAACTGCTACCCCCCTCCCCAGCCAAGCTACGGCCATTCTCGTAATTCACGGTTCGCTCTTTTAGTGTCGAAGAGGCATTCGCTATAATGCCTCTTCAGTAATACAATATAAATTCACTCAAACTCGGTTCCTTGAATTGAAAATTAACCTGAAATGTCAGTTCTTTGAAAAATGCAGCATGGTAGTTGGGGTAGAGACTTTATGCTTTTGTTTTCTGTAACTAAGGTACAGGTTTTGAGCTTGAGTAAATTACTAACCACCTGCTACCACCAACTAGGATGTTTCATTCACACACACACACCCCTACCTACCTCTTAGTGCAAGAAATATGGACAAAGCCTAAAATAAACAGGGACAGATATTAAATAATGTTCTTGTGAACTTAGAAAGTTGCTAGAATAACAGGATTTGTGCTAGTATGAATTTTTCTAAAGGACATGAAGTCTGAAGCTCAAATGTCTGTCATTATTTAGCAACTTCAGCCTTCAATGATTTTCTAGAAAATCACAAAATTTATGAGGAACAGACAAAAATATGGGGCAAAAATCTGGACATTCTGCAAAATTTGGACAGTTGAGAGGTATGCTACCTACCACACACACACACACACACACACACACACACTCTTCATATTACTCACCAACCCTCTGTTCTACATAACGTCCTTGATCCTCCCGACTTCCTTGAAGTGGACCAACAAATCCTCCCGAAGTCACACCAACAAATCCTCCCGATGTCCTTGACCCTCGGTTCTACATAAAGTCCTTGATCCTCCCGACTTCCTTGAAGTGAGACCAACAAATCCTCTTGAAGTGAGACCAACAAAACAAATCCTCCCGATGTCCTTGAATGAAAATCACAGCTTAAAGCAAACTAAGATCCATTTGAATCTGGTAAAATTATTTAAAAGAGAACTTTTTCATATTTTCGGGGGTTGGATAGAGCAGAAAACAAGTAAAAGATGAGGACAATGAAGCATAAGAACTTAAACTAAATGTATTAGAAACAGCACTCTTGAGTAACTACCTCAGTAAAATTAAGATTGGTAATATGTACTGGTAATTATACTGCCCATGTGTGACAGCTGCCAGTCAGTCTTCATTGGTGCTCTTGGTACCTAGAGCCATAGACTCCTTGCAGACAGACTATAAAGCCTGACATAAAGGTCATACTTAGACTGTGGTTATGTGACCTCAGAGAAGGTTTGATTAAGTAATGGTCACAGGGGTGAAGTCCACTGCCTCGGGATGTGAGGGGCCTGTCCTCAGTTCATCCAAGGCTACCTCCCAATTGTCAAACTCCAATGGAATGCTCCATCAATGTACTAGGGCTCAATACAATATAAATATCCAATCCCTCTTATGGTGACTGCTTACCATTACATCATGTGAAATGAATCCTGTACAGGTTTTCTTTCCACTTCTGTCATTTCTAGTACTTCTTAGTTACAAACTCTAGTCCACCCTCACTTTTTATTTTTTTGCTAGGTACATACCTCCCTGTACTAGTCTTAAGTGTATTTGGTCTTGCACTGCTGATGAGCTACATCCTATTGATGTCAGCTGGATTCTCACCATTTCCAATCACACACACGCATGCACACACACGCACACACACGCACTTCTGAGCAAATCGCTTAATGCAATCAGTGCTCCTGGATTACTGACAAAATAATTGGTATTGCTTGGTTAACAAAGAGGAAAAAAGCTTTCCAAGTTTGGAATTTTGGATTCTCCAAAGCTGATTAGAAAAATCTACCATACACAGAGAGGCTAAAAGCCCTATGCCTATACTCTGTTTCATACAGATTCCTCAGAGGTGGCCGCTGTCTGGCATACAAGGCGATCTCGGACCCCGCCTTGATGGGACTGATGCATATCCACAAGTCAAGCTCCACTCGAGTAACCTGCACACATGGCCTCAACCTGGTCTGCGACATCAACAGGACTTGCTGGCGGGACAGATGTGTGTCCCACAGACTCCCCCATCTATGGAATAGACTCCCTCTCCACGTCAAGCGGAGTACCTCTTTACCCCTTTTTAAGCACAATCTAGAAAACTGGATGGGAAATAGAAAATACATCCCTGGGATTCCACCTGTATCCCTGCTGGACAGGGGCATCGGGGTGCTGATTTATCTATGCATGGGCTAAACTCTTGGCTAGGCTTACAAGGGCCTGAGGGCTAACAGCCTAGTAACTTCCTATGATCCTATAATCCTACAATAGACATTTTTTTTTCATTATGAGCATCTCCACTCCAGTATCAATCATGCTGGAGATCTGTTTACCATCTGTAAACAGATTATTTTCCTTCCAAATTGATAATGTCCTTTATCAATACATGAATAGAAAAGAAGAATGGGATCAAATGTCATATATAAATGCATGTATAACTCAAAAGAACAGAAGTGTAGTGCTGGGTCAGAAACCTCATTTAAATCTCAGCATACACATTCATTATTTAATCTAGCTCGTTAAAGGAAATTCTGGGTGCTCCTGCTCATCTCTGGTGCTCCTACATCGGTTAGTATAAATGCTTGCCAAAGAAGTAGATAAGCAACCCATAATCCTGCCTCCAAACAGATGCAGACCAACAAAATTTTATGAAGAATTTATTCTGACTGAGCCACACTCCCCAAAGAACCAAATGCTTCAGCTCTGTACAGGCAGAGAACCCAAGGAATTGTCCTGTTAACAACTACCAAGAAGAAATTTTGTATGCCAAGTCAGTTGTAAAACAGTGAGTGCAACCTGAAGACAGCATGGTGGGGTGAGAGGTTTCACCAGATGGCAAATTAGGATCTATGGCCAAGGTTCAATGCCGGGCAATGTCTAACATTCTGCAAATAACCTATGTGCATTGTCATCATTCAAAGAAAAAGCTAACAAGATGAAATGTGAGACGTTATCTGCAATAGTCTCCATTTTAGAAATGGTATCACGGGGGTGGGGGGCTGTTCAAACCATCCACTTTCCTGGACATGCAGAAGCATATACTATAATGAAGAAAAGGATTGAATTAATGGAATGAAGAGCCCTGAAGTAGCCCTCAGAAATGACAGATCTTTAATTTACTACTCTGGCCAGACCAATCAAGTTACATATCTCAACATGCAAACATGTGCATTACTAAGGAGTGGCTATAACATTTGTTAACCCCCCCCCCCCCACAGACGCACACAAATTCTATCCTACTGTACTAAAAAACTGAAGAGCTTGACTTTCCCGGGTGCCTTCTGTGCTAAGTAGGCATGTTCTCTGTGTGTCTGGCTGGGTTTTCACTAGATACCCCAGTTTCTTCCTACATGCCCAATGACACAAATGAAGTAAACTGGCCATACTCCAAACTGTCCATAATGGTGTGTGTGCATGTGTGCTCCACATCTGTGTATGTGTGCCATCCTCTGATACAGTGGTAACCTACCCAGGAGGTTAGTTTCCTGCCACATGCCTACTGAATCCCAGAATAAGACTGGGCTCCTCAGATACCCTGAACTGGAAAAAGTTGGCAAACTGGAGAAAGAATGAATGAAAATTCTAAACACGTAGTTTTACTTTTACAACAGCAGCAGTGTTATTCACTCAGATGTTTTGTGAAATGACAGTCTATTCTACATGTCTGCTGGGTTAACTAGAGGCATTCTTCAGCTGAAATATTTTGTCTGCCATACCTTTCACATGCTGAGGTCAGGCCCAGCCTGAAACTTAAAAAAGAGCTTTAAAAATTAACTTTAAAACAGGAGTAACAGTCACATTTCTCTATTGTTTCCTTTTGTTCCTTAGTATTCCACTTCCAACTATTTACTTTATTGCTTTTTACAAACAGGATTCCTTCACAATGCTAGAAAACAGTCTTTAACCAACTTAGTCTAAAAGCTGTGCCAAGCCCTCCTTGCTGCAATTCTAACCATAAAAAATTATCACTGAATATAATCAAAAATAGCCATTACATTTGCTTGTAGCAACTACATTTGCAATGAATGCAAACCATTTAACTATGCAGTTATAAACTTTGCCAAGAAAAGTCTCAAGCTGCAAATCCAAATCATTTGCAATCTTCATTACTGTCTACAGATTCATATGAAAGAATTCATTGCCCTTTCAAATAAACCAAACTGTTTTTTTCCTTCCATAATCTGGTTTACAAATACTGCCAAATTTTTCAAAATGCCATATTAGCTGCATTATACACCATATTTACATCCCACATTATAACACAAAATTCTGCTGTTTCTTAAAAATATTTCAAGTACGTACCTGACCTGGTTCTCCAAGAAGTGCATGTATCTGTATAGGAGGGTATAGGATAGGGACAGGATGCCCACTGACTTCATTCGTGCACCTCTCTCAAGTTCACTTGCTACAGGCATATTGGCAAAGCAAGCTAGCCCAAAGAAGTTCCCTTTCCGAAAATATCCATCAATGAAGGAGAGAGAAGAAAAGGGTACACGAGTAAGAAATTTAAGTGAATGGGCAACTAAAATAGCTGGTACCAAGTGAGACCAACCAACAAATCCTCCCGCTTCGGCCAACATAACGCTTACATCCTCCCGCTTGAAACCGCATTTGAACTAACATGCGTGCGGTGAGCTCCATTCCGATTGGCTGATGTCATCGTGCACTAGTAAAGCGCGAAAAAGAAACTTTAAAAAGCTACCCCCCTTCTAAATAAGTTGTACTGAAATCAGTACAGTGCGTATGCCTCCTGACGTCCCTGTTCCACAGTATATATGCAAATATACTAACTGTGTGGATACAACTCAGATACTAGCAATAGTCAGCTATCCCCGTGTGCGCCATGACAGATACTGCTGTATGATCATGCACTCAACACAGGCGTCCATTGTAGTGTGTCCCCTAGGAGCAACTCCCTGATAATATGTCAAAACAACAGTGCCAAGCATATAGCAGTATGGTATTACAACCACTATAAAGCGACATTCCCACGAGACCAGTGCGCCACATTGACAAAAAATATTCCACCCTTGATGTACTGTACGTCCTCTATAGGTGTAACAAATCTGGTGATCAAGACTTAATGCTGTAATTGCCATTCCCCCTAAGTGTATTCACACATATGCAATACTTCTCTGTTGATATGTGCAGATATATAATGTGTTTGAGAATGCATTTACTGTCTGAAGAAAGTTTCTTACAGACTGGTTCCCCTAGCCAGCTGTTTGCCTTTTTAACACGGTTCTCATTGCTAGGTGATTGGCTCATATCCAATCTGTGGTTCTGAAATGCTAATTGCAGCCAACACAGCTGATTTGCAGTATAATCAGTCAATGACATGCAACAAGTGAACAAGATATAAGGCCTTCATGTAGATTAGATGCCCTTTCTGATATGTTGTGCTGGACATTCCTGAGGTCAAGATGCTATGTCATCACAGAGGGTATGTCTGCAGCAGCTACTTTTACATACAGATGTGTGTGCTACAGGCTGCAGCTGATGCTGCAGGCAATAGGCATAGCAGAGAGTGTGAACACTTTGGAGGACAATAAGGTGTAAGTGTAACTGTGGGAGCTGTGGCAACCTTGTTGTAGAGGCAGAGCCAGAGTGAGGGTACCCATTCCACTGCAAATTAAGGCATGTTTTAAGGTAAGTATGTTAGGCAATGGTATCATTAACAGAGAACTAGGCAACATGTTTGTTGTGTCCTTGAGCAACATAGGGGGTAAATATACCATTATGTCAACCATATGGGCAACTGTCAGGCTATGTGTTACATTATGGTAGTCATTTGGAAAGTGTGTGCTTGCAGTCCTTGTTACTAGCAGGACCTCCATATGTGTATGTTAGTTGGGCAGCTGTGCTAATCTGTAATATCATTATGAAATGATTGTGTGCTGTACTCTATTAGTGGGCCTCATTTCCATTACCTAAGCTATAATCCTCTGTGAATGTATATTAATGCATGACCTTTATGCACTTTATGCACTTATAGTGTTGCTATAGGGATATGTCAAAGACCCAGGATAAAAAAGTGCCCAATCCTGGTAGGCACACTGGTGCCAGGACTGTAAAAGATGATAGTGTAGAATCCTCAAAATACAGAAACATTCCTTCAATGGAGCCAGGCCAGGCCAAGCCCACGGGGAGGATGGCCCCCCTGTTGTACAAGGAAGTAGCAGTCCACAAAAGCACAAAAATTGACAGGCCAAAGAAGAGCCATAAAGACAATAACATGGACTATTGAGGATAACAGAAAGTTCACACCGGGGATCACACCAACAGCACTACTAGATAGGGGCCAAGGGTACTAGCTGCTAGTACAAGGGTCTAGGGAACTGCTAAAGGGGCGGGGAATACCGCACAACATGGCTGGGCTAATATATGCCTTCGGGCAGATAGCCCAGTACCAACCTATGAACCTATAAGAAATAAATTGTATATTGTTACTGTTATGCAAAAAATCCAGAATTTCCTGATACAAGATATACAAAATGATTAAGAGAGAAATTAGAGGAAAGAAAAATACTTCCGCAAGAAAACCTGTCAGAAGCTTCAAATGAAAATTTATGTTCATTGATACAACAGATTTGTGAAAAACAGTATATAGATCAAAAAACTATATAAAAAAGAAATATGGACATGGGAAAGAAAGAGACATTTGATATGGTGCAATATTTATGCAAAAGAGAAAACCAAGTTAATTAATATAGAGAGAAGGCAGCCGCAAATATATTCAAAGAGAAATACAGGCAAAGGCATCCGGATATGGAAAATTTCACAATAAAAACATGACATCACAAAGATGGAACGCAGAAAATATTAGTAAAGCAGAAGTTAAAAAGAAATAGAAGTTGAAGTTATGGACTGTCTGCAAAATGAAGGATTTGGTGTAGAAGGTCTAACACAGGTTACATCACAGCATGATAGAGTCCACAAAGTAAGGAGAAGTAGGAAGATCAGGAGACATCTGAAGAAGAAATATGGACATGGGAAAGAAAGAGATTTAGTATGGTGCAATATTTATGCAAAGGAGAAAGCAAAACTAACCAATACAAAAAGAGCAGCACCAAATATATTTGAAGAGAAATACAGGGAAAGGAATCCAGACATGGACAACTTTGCAATACAAAAAAATAAGAAGACAAAGATGAAAAGTAGAAAAGGAGATTAGTAATAGAGAAGTTAAAGAAACAGAAACTGAGGTCATTGAGTACCTGCAAAGTGAAGGGTTCAGTGTAGAAAATCTAAATTAAGAAAGCACCACAACAGGATAGAGTAATGGATATCCAAATTAAGGGGAACTCAGTGGAACAGGAAGCAATTGGTCAGATGCCATATGAAGATAATTTGGAGCCTTCCACAGGAAACCAGTTTAAACATTCACTCAAAGCTAGACAGCAAGGGAAGGAACAGGAAACTGGAAACTCTGATGCAGTCAATGTTGAGGAGTGATAGGCCAATGAGTTCCCATATGATAGAGCAACAGATGGCACAGGATGAAAATGAAGAGAATGTGTCACAGGAAGGTGCTATAGAATCTTCAATAGAATGCCTGCAGGAATTGGAAAACAAGGGATGTGCCCTTAGTTTGGAAGAAAATGAGCTATGAGAAGAGTTGCTTGATATAATAGACATAGACAGATATATCAAGATCAGTGAAAGAAATAGACTGCAGAAGGTTAATAAAACCCAAAAAGTCAGAAGTTTGATAAAAGACATAAACACAGTAATTATGACTGTTCATAGAGACCCATGTGATATAGCAGAAGTAAACAGGGTATATTACTGTGCAGTTAAATTAATAACTGATAAAGTTCTACCACAAGAACACTGGGTAGTGAGGGAATGGAAGGGGAGAAATCAAATACCATCATCGAAATATTGAATAGAGAAAACTATAAAGCAGTTAGGATAAGAAGTGTCACTGTTAGAAGATTATAGAAGAGGGAATACATCAATAAAAATACTAAGAAAAATAAATGTGATAAAAGCAATGCGCAATATTAGAACAGATCAAAATCTATCATGCACTATTGCAAATAAACTAAAAATTTAGTACAGGTGGAAAGACTTAGAAGATACAAAAATATATATAAAGGAAAAGTACATAAGGTAAAAGGAATTGAAAGGTCGCCAAAAAAGAAGAAATAGATGCATTTTGGAGACGTATCTATGAAGATCATGTGGGACATAACAAAGATGCTTAATGGATAGAAGAAATTAAAAAAATAAGAGATTCAAAGGTACAGGATATGAAATGGGATGAAATAACAGCCAGAGAGTTTGAAACAAAGTTAAGAAAGGCCTCTAAGTGGAAAACCCCAGGCCTAAATGCAGTACCTAATTTTTGGCTGAAAGTATTAACATCTTTGCACGAAGATTTAGCCATGAGTAAGAACTATTTATATGCACACCCCAAACAGACACCAGCCTGGTTAACAACAGGAAAAGCAATGCTCCTACTTAAGAGTGAACCTGCAAAGCTCCCCTAAAAATTATAGACCAGTAACTTGCTTCCGATGACATATAAACTATACACGGGAATTGATGCTGACAGAGTTTATAGTCATTTAGAAGAAAACTCAATTATGGCAGTAGAACAAAAGGGCAATGAAAGAAAGTCATATGGAACAAAGGATCATTTGTTGTTAAATAAAGTCATAGTTCAGAACTGTAAAAAGTAGAAGAATCTAAGTAAGGCATGGATTGACTACAAAAAAGCATTTGATAGTATCCCACATTCATGGATAAAAAGAGTGCTTAAAAATGTATAAGATACACCCTACACTGATCTACTTCATTACAGTGACCATGAAACAGTGGCAGACCACTTTGCAATTAAGCCATGATAAAGGACAAATTATTATCCTAGGGATAAAAATTCAAAGGGGGATATTTCAGGGTGACTCTCTGTCACCACTGTTATTCTGCCTTGCCCTTTACTCATTAAGCTGTCTATTTAACAGCTTAGGCCATGGCTATAATTTGGCTCCTAGAAAACAACAAAGTGTAAAGACTTCTCATCTTCTCTTAGTTGATGATTTAAAACTGTATAGCTCATCAGATGAGGAGCTGAAAGCACAACTGCAAGTTGTCAGAACTTTTTCAGATGATATAAGAATGTTATTTGGTCTTGATAAATGTGCAAAAGCAACCTTTAAAGCAGGAAAACTGCAACACCAAGAAAACATCAGTTTGGGACAAGAATGTGATATAAAAGAACTTGAGCAAGAGGGAGTGTCTAAATACTTGGGAATTGATGAGGGATCAGCAATAAAACACGAACAAATGTGAATAAAACTTAGTAAGGAATATTTCAGAAGACATAATCCTGAAAACAGCACTGACATCTAGGAACAAAATTCAAACTATAAACCAATTTGCTCTTCCTGCCCTAACTTACAGTTTTGGAGTGATTTACTGACCCCAAAACATGTTGGATAGATTAGATAGGAAAACAAGAAGGATGCTTCATGCTCACCAAATTATTTTTAAAAATCAGTGTATACCAATATTACATATTCCCCATTCTGAAGGCAGGATGGGCCTCCTTGAAATTAAACAAGGTTAAACTATTCGGGCCATCTAAATTCCACTCTTCAAATTTTCCCTTAAAACTACCTTCCTTGAGCTGTACTGCTGATCTAACCAGCGTATCCTATAACTGAAAAGTTCATCTCTACTTGATTCCCAAGTAGACTATTCTCTATCTGTAAAGCCTAGCACTTACTCCTACAGTACTTGCACCTTGATAAAGCACTCTTATTATAGATAGTACCCCACCAGCCTAAAACCCACATCCCGGAGTCCTTTGAAAGTCTCTTTATCTATTACTTCTAGTATGTCGAGGGATCAGTTGCTAGTGTCCTCTCCTGCTCAACTGGTGAACCTGGGAATATTGAGGCAATGTTACAATTGCCTCATGTACACAGACATTCCTCTCCTTCTCCCACAAAACACAAATACATGCGAGATGCAACTATACGGCCAAACTGGAGGCTGAGCTCTCTCAACATAGGACTGGCAAGACCAGACAGGAGGAGAAGGTAACCACACACAATACATACCCAGTCACACATAGTACCATCACAACTTCAAATCATACACATAATCACACAAAGACATACTCGGAGGCTCTGATCAAAAATCTACCAAAACAGCAGAGGCCACCAAAGCAGACACCCAAACAACTACCACCTCAGGACCCAACACATGCAACACATAGACCACACAGTCAGAGTGTCAAACAGTCACAGCCCTTAAGGCCAAACACAATGCCAGACACACTCGTCATTGGTGACTCCATAGTCAGACACACTGACGTCCTGCTCACCAGACTGAGTAAGGAGAAGGTCACAGTAAGCTGCCTGTCGGGCGCTAGAATCCACCACATAACGCAAACACTCATGTCTCTCAACAGCAGGTACAAGTACGACTCAGTCATTGTCCACACTGGTGTCAACGACCTGAGACATACCTCCCTGGACTACATGAAAAGGGACATCGAGGAGCTCTCTGATTATGTAGCCCAGGCAGGTATGACCCTGACCTTGAGCAGTATCCTACCTTCACCTAAAATGATGCCACAGTACAGTGATAAGATGATCAGCTTTAATAATTGGCTTAAATTCTGGTGTCATTCAAAGGGGATCCAATGTCTGTCTGCCTGGGATGACATGCTGGACAAGCCACGCTGCTAAGGGACGGCTTGCACCTGTCACCCTGGGCTTCCGGATATTGGCAAAGGCTCTTGCCACCCCATAGTGCCTTTTTAGGCAAGGCTCAAATTCTAAACCTACCACCCTAGAACACAAAAAAGGAAAAAAACTAAGGGTAATGCTGCTCAATGCCAGAAGTCTCAATCTCAAGATGCACGCACTCGAGGCCCTTCTCAATATGGAGAACATCGATGTCTGTGCTGTGACAGAAACCTGGTTCAAGGCTCCTGAGAGCACCCCAGCACTATCAGGTTTCACCTCATATCATGCCCGGCCCCAAAATCCGGACAACACCAAGAAAGGAGGGGGGTGTCCATATTCATAAAGGACACCCACACCTCAAGGTTGATGGCAATGCACGATGCATCGGAGACCATCCAGGTGCAATTAACCATAGGCAAGACTGCTCTGCAATTTGTAGCATGTTACAGGCCACCCTCTCAAACTCAGGAACCTCACATGGCCTTCCTGAAAACATTGGAGAGGATAAATGTATCTCCAAACACCATCATACTAGGTGACTTCAACTACCCTAATATAGACTGGGAACACTACTCAAAACCCAAACACTCTGACCCAAAGATTCCTGGAGTTCATAAACTCAAATGCCATGGAACAACTAGTCACCATCCCCACTAGAGGAGAAAACATACTTGATCTCATCATCACGAACATGGGATCAAAATGTTCAACACCGGAAGTATACCCCTCACTGGTGAGATCAGATCATAAACTAATCTCGCTGGAGGTCCTCATCCCACCCCCACCTGAAATAAAAAAGACCACAGTGAAAAACTTCTCAAAAGCCGACTTCACATTTCTAAAAACTAGTGTGGTCTCCTTTAAGGCCCCTGAGCCAGTGGTAAACATTACTCAAACCGCTGAATCACTTACAAATGCCTTCTACCAGCACCTACAGGACTGCATGGATCAGGCAATCCCAAACAAAACTAAGACTCTCTGTACCAAAGGCAAGCGTCCAGTCTGGTGGACCCCAGCCATAAACAAGCTCTACAACAAAAGGAGGAAGCTACTACAAGATAGAGCAAAATCCTTGAAAGGTAAGACACCTTTGATCATTATAAGTAAAAAACTAAGAGCTCTCATAAAATCATCCAAGGCTTATTTTGAGAGAAAAATCGCCAAGGACTCAAAAGACAATCATAAGGCCTTCTTTAGCTATGTTAAAAACCTAGGAGGAAACTCCCAGATATGCTCAGAATTAGTTCAAAATGACGTAAAGATTACTGAACCTACACACATTGCCAACATACTGGCTGACAGGTTCAGTGCAAACTTCTCTCCCCCCTCCCCCCCAAAAGGAGAGATATCTATACCAGAGGATTGTAGCCCCCCAAACATCTCCAACACCCAGGTGAGAACTGCTCTCACAAAGGCAAAAAACACAGCATCCATGGGACCGGGTGGTGTCCCGGCTGTGTGCTCCATTAACTCAACGAGGAATTAAACCCACAGTTAGGACAGCTGTTTAATCTTAGCCTCACCTCAGGATACTGCACCCAAGGAGTGGCGACGCGACTGTGGTCCCACTTCACAAGAGTGGTGCCTCCACCGACCCTGGAAATTACCGCCCCATTAGCTTGACAAGCCTTATCTGCAAAGCCATGGAGAGGATCATAATGGAACTCATAAATAAAGACATAGGGAACTTGCAGACTTTGGATCCAACCCAGTTTGGCTTTGTCAAAGGCAGATCATGCCTCTTAAACTTGGTTGACTTTTCGAGACAGTCACCAAGGCCATTGATGAGGAAAGGCAGTCCATACAGCCTACCTTGACCTGGCAAAGGCCTTGACACAATACCCCACTCAGGTATCATCGAAAAACTCATCAGCTTGAATGTAAACCCATACATCACAAGATGGGTTGCAAACTGGCTAAGTGACAGAACCCACAGGGTCAGAGTTGCTGGAGCCATGTCAGACTCAAAGCCTGTCACAAGTGGTGTCCCACAGGGCTCAGTCCTGGGTCCACTCTTGTTCGGCATCTACTTTTCTGAAGTTCAAGCAAACACAGGAGGGTTATGGCTGACAAAGTTTGCAGATGACTGCAAACCATAGTCGAAAACACATCTGACACAGATATCCCTCAGAAGGGCCTCACAGAAACGGATAACTGGTGCCAGAGCCATGGCCTAAAGTTAAACGCCAAGAAATGCATAGTCATACCCTTCGGGAAAAACAAGGTTACCCCTAGCTACCATATAGGTGGCAATCCACTGAGCACAGAAGAAGACATCAGGGATCTGGGGACCCAGGTTGACAGTAACCTTCGCTTGACACTCATGTTGCTAAAGTAGTTAGGAAAACCTTCTATATTGCCCACCTGATCATGAAGGGATTCACATCTAGATCAAGGGAGGTCATCGTCCCCCTGTACTCATCACTCATTAGACCTGTGATTGAGTACAATGCCCCGTTCGGAATGTATCTGACACGACACCTGCTGCAGCTTGAAAGGCCCCAAAAGTTCCTCACCAAAAGGATAAAGGGTCTCAAAAATATGTCTTATGCTGCCCGACTGAAAGAACTCCAGCTCTATTCAGTCTCATACCGCTTGCTCAGAGGTGACCTGTGCCTGACATATAAGGCCATGTCAAACCCAGATTTGATGAATATGCTTCACCTCAAAAAATCTAGATCCCTCAGAACCACAAGGGCGGGAGACTTAAACCTTGACACGGTTATTAATAGAACGTGCTGGAGGGACAGATTCATCACCCAGAGACTCCTATGCTGTGGAACAAAATACGGTACATGTGAGGCAGAGCACTGCTGGCCTTGTTCAAGAGAAATCTTGACCAATGGATGGGAGATCGCAGATATACCCCAGGGATTACTTCAGTGTCACTGCTTGACAGAGGCACAGCAAAATAATAGGCATAGTTTTATTCAAACTAAAGGGGTGGCGAAAGCCACATAACTATGGGCTAGGCTTATAAATGCCCTTGGGCAGATAGCCTAGTATGAACCTATGAACCTATGAACCTATAGATCTGCAATCATGGGACTCTACACATATCTGCTGACTTCACAAGACCCAAATGTACTGAAAGTTTTGAAACATGAGGAGAATAAATCTAAGATGACTTCTCTGCTTAATTTAGCAGAAGCATATCAGCATCAAGAAGGAATGGAAATCAAACCAGAAGTAGATAAAAATCAGGCCGCAACTGAATGTGCCAAAAAGCAAAAGAAAGAATATAAGGGGAAGGACCAGATGAGAAGGTAAGAAATGTGAGAAAACATAAATATAGTTGCAAGTATAGAAAACGTCTGGAAGAACCTCTTGTTGATCAGGAACAAACACAGGAATGGTTAAGGAGAGGCAAATTCAAACTAAGAGATGAAAGGTTAATATTGGCAGCCCAAGATAGCGTGCTATGTACACATTGGTTTACAAAGCCCATTAAACATGTGGGAGAAACAGACAAATGTAGGTTTTGTAAAACCAAATTGGAAACAGTTGCACACCTTGTTGCAGGTTGTGACATAGTAATGGCAGAAGGACTGTATACTGAAAGGCATAATAATGTGGCAAGATTGTTGCACTGGGGATTGTGCAAAAATTATGGTATTGAAGTGGCTAAAAAATACTGGAAACATGAGCCACAAAGCATCATAGAAAATGATGAAGTTTATATCACATAGGACCACCCATTAACCATAGTTCAAAAGACAGATGCTAGAAAACCGGATATAATGGCTCAAGAAAAGAAGACAAGGGTAGCACTGATCATTGAAATCACAAAGTCATAAAATATCAGAATCTGCAGGCAGAAATGAAAGCAATGTGGAAGAAAGATATCGAGACAGTTCCAACAGTAGTAGGAGCAACGGGTCTTATAAAAAATAATCTACAATCATATTTAGATATGTTACCAATCGACGTAACTCTGTATGAATTGCAGAATGAGTCATTACTGGGCACATTGCGGGTGCTCTGAAGAGCACATTTGGCTGACATCAAAGATTGAAACAATACTAATTTCATGAACTTATACTTTGACTTAGGAATGGGGTTCATTCCCATCATGGTATTAGAAACACAAAAGCCTTGGAGAAATTAAAAAAGTGAATATAGCCATAATCCACTTATTACAACACATTAGTTATCAAATCATAATCCTGCTTTACACCTTATTGCTTATTGTTATTGGTATTGTTTATTGTTTATTGCATTACAGTTATCAGAAAATATCTGTTGCTTACCACACTCGTGACACATCCTGGCCAGGTGCCTAACATGAGATTGGATATTCCGAGCACATTCAGCTGCAGCTGTTGGAAGAGAAGCACACCATTATGCATACCAGTTTTGCACATATTCAGCTTATATTTTAGTAAATTAGTGACAGATATACTTACATATCTGTGGGGCATGCCAGGCCCTAGGCTATTGAACTCAGGTGTCCAGGGTTCCCCTCTTCCTTTGCTTCTAGTTATCATGGTTGTGACAACACTGCTCACCAGTGTGAGGGATACCAGTGGCACTGGTAAGATCCCTGGCCTACAGATCCCAGGCTTCAGCTTTACATTCTGCACCTTGGTAATCACCATGCAACAGCCAGGGTTTGTAGTTTTGGACCAGGAGTCCAACAAACATGCTGGGCTCCTGCACACCCCACCTCTGTACCCAAAAGCACACTCCATCTCCAATACCATCAGGCATATTGACAGGTTAATAAGACTCCAATAAATGCTGCAGAATTCTGGCCTAATGCCCGTAATATAGGCTGTTTTCCTGCCCTTACACATCATACCATAACATTCAAAAAAGTACCACTTTGCTTAGCATCCTGCAGATCTGCTTAATGGAGCTGAGCATCGCATAAACTCACACAACCATGCTTTACTGAAGCTTAGCAATGCGCAAACAGGCATAGCCATTAACCATGTTTAAGCAGTGCTTAGCACCGAGCAGCTTTTTCAAATGTAATACATTTATTTTTACATTTAACTGCCCTTTAGGTCAGCTCACACATTTCCACAGCAATAAATGTAAAAAGGTATGACTGCTGGGGACTCAAACATAGGCCCTACAACAGTCTAGGCCATGACTCTACCTATTCAGCTATGTAGATAGTATGAAAACCAGTATACCTTCACATATACTACTGAGCTACTTTTAGTATTGCTAAGCACCGGGCATTCCCATACAAATAGCCATTCATAATATAAAATAAAAACACAGTAGACAAAAACACATAATTAACTGCATCCAATTTCTATTTATAGATGTCTGGCAGACGTCACCTGTGCTTGTGTAAGCACAGCCCAGCATTGCTGTGCTCCACACTGTGCTGCACAAACTAGCATTAAAAGAAAGCAAAATAAATAAATAATTGCATCCAGTTTCTATTATTAGATGTCTGGAAGATGTCAGCTGTGTATGTGTAAGTGCAGCTCGGCATTGCTGCACTCTGCCCACACTGCACAAACAGACATTAAAAAAACTCACACATATTTCTAGACTACCAGGGTACATTACAGGTATTCTTACAACACCCTCAGCAGAGCTGATGCGCTGCTGAGGGCGATCCATGGTCGTGTACACTGGCACATTCTGTGTAGCCTCTACATGGAACCTACATGGATTTTAGTGAATCCTGGGGACTGTTTAAATATAACTACAAAAAGTTTGGGTAGATGATGAGAATAAGAATAAGAGAAAATGAAATGTAAATGAAATTAAAAATTATCAGGAAAAATATTAAAATGGACAATAAAAATTGTTGGCATAAAGTACATTGAAAGATGAGGTAAAAGAATGTGATTAAGCAATATTAGTATGTAAATCCATGGAAAATTTACCAGAAGAAGTGATTAAAACCAATTAAAGTAAGGAAAAAGTGGTGTAGTGAGATAGTAGAGTGTCAGGATTTCCTGTGGAGACTGGTAATAAGTAATTTACCAGTAAAGGAGAATATGCCATATTAAAAGAACGTTGAAAGAGTGTTTTTATTTTGTGAGGAAGAGGAGACAACAGAACATATTGTTTTGAAATGTAAAAGAGTGGTAAAACTATGGAAAAAGATGTTTTTTATAATGCTAATTGCATACTATAGACATATAAGTTTAACTATGGATATTATAAGAACAAGAAAAATAATTTTGAGATGGATTTTTGAAATTAAAGACAGAGTGAAATTTTTAATGGGAAATGGATTTTGGTGGATAATACTGTGAAAACTTAGATTATGGCTTTGTATGGAGTGGGAATCAATTATGGAAGAATAACAATGAATATATTATAATAAAAATGATAAACTGTAAAAAAATAGAAATGTGTATTTATATGTGCTTGTAAATATGTGGATTTTGTAAATCATCTTCTTTCAGCTGTTCCCATTAGGGGTCGCCACAGCGGATCATCTGTTTCCATTTCTTCCTGTGCTCTGCATCTTGCTCTGTCACACCAACCACCTGCATGTCCTCTCTCACCACATCCATAAACCTTATCTTAGGCCTTCCTCTTTTCCTATTACCTGGTAGCTTCATCCTTAGCATATTTTTCCCAATATACTCAGCATCCCTCCTCAGCACATATCTAAACCAATGTAATCTTGACACTCTGGCTTCGTCTCCAAACCTTCCAACCTGGGCTGACCCGCTAATATACTTATTCCTAATCCTGTCCACCATTGTCACACCCAGTTAAAATCTTAACATCTTTAATTCTGCCACATCCAGATCTAACTCTTGCATTTTGTCAATGCCACTGTCTCCAACCCATATAACATAGCTGGTCTCGCAACCCTCTTGTAGACCTTCACTTTCACTTTCACTTTTACTGGTACTCGTCTGTCACAAATCACTCCTGACACTCTTCTCCTCCCACTCCATCCTGCCTGTACTCTCTTCTTCACCTCTCTTCCACACTTAATATTACTCTGAACTATTGATCCCAAGTATTTAAACTCATCCACCTTCACCACCTCTACTCCTTGCATCCTCACCATTCCTCTATCCTCTCTCTCATTCACACACATATATTCTGTCTTAGTCCTACTGACCTTCATTCCTCTTCTCTCTAGAGCATATCTCCATCTCTCCAGGGTTTCCTCCACCTGTTCCTTACTCTCACTACAGATCACAACGTCATCTGCAAACATCATAGTCCACGGGAATTCCTGTCTGATCTCATCTGTCAACCTGTCCATCACCATTGCAAATAAGAAAGGGCTCAGAGCTGATCCTTGATGTAATCCCACCTCCACCTTAAATACATCCATCACTCCCACCGCAGACCTCACCGCTGTCACACTACCCTCATACACATCCTGTACCACTCTTACATACTTCTCTGACACTCCCGAATTCCTCATACAATACAACAACTCCTCTCTAGGCACCCTGTCATATGCTTTCTCTAAGTCTACAAAAACACAACTCCTTCTGACCTTCTCTGTACTTCTCCATCAACACTGTCAGAGCAAACATCACATCTGTAGTGCTCTTTCCCGGCATGAAACCATACTGCTGATCACTTATCATCATGTCCCTTTTTAACCTAGCTTCCACTACTCTTTCCCATAACTTCATGCTGTGACCGATCAATTTAATCCCACTGTAGTTACACTAGCTCTGCACATCACCCTTATTTTTAAAAATCGGCACCAAAACACTTTTTCTCCATTCCTCAGGCATCCCCTCACTTTCCAAAATTTCATTAAACAATCTGGTTAATAACTCCACTGCCATTTCACCTAAACACCTCCATGCTTCCACAGGTAAGTCATCTGGACCAACAGCCTTTCCATTCTTCATCCTCTTCAAAGCTATCCTTACTTCCTTCTTGCTAATCCATTGCACTTCATGATTCACTATCCCCACATCATCCAACCTTCTCTCCCTCTCATTCTCTTCATTTATCAACCCCTCAAAGTACTCTTTTCATCTGCTCAACACACTCTCCTCACTTGTAAGTATGTTTCCCTCATTATCCTTTATCACCTTTACCTGCTGCACATCTTTCCTAGCTTGGTCCCTCTGTCTAGCCAATTGGTACAGGTCCTTTTCTCCATCCTTAGTGTCCAACCTTTCATACAACTCTTCATATGCCTTATACTTAGCCTTCGCCACCTCTCTCTTTGCCATGCACCTCATCTCCTTATACTCCTGTCTACTTTCTTCATCTCTCTAACAATCCCACTTCATCTTTGCCCACCTCTTTCTCTGTATACTCTCCTGTACTTTCTCATTCCACTACCATGTCTCCTTGTCGTCCTTCCTCTGTCCAGATGTCATACCAAGCACCTTTCTAGCCATCTCCCTTACTAGCTCTGCTGTAGTTACCCAGCTATTTGGTAACTCTTCACTGCCACCCAGTGCCTGTCTTAACTCTTCCTGAACTCCACCTCACAATTACCCTTTTTCAATTTCCACCATTTGATCCTTGGTGCTGCCCTCACACTCCTCCTCCTCTTCTTGATCACCAACGTCATTTTACAAACCACCATCCTATGCTGCCTAACTACACTTTCCCCGGTCACCACTTTACAGTCTCCATTCTCCTTCAAACTGGCCCTCCTACATAAGATATAATCCACCTGTGTGCATCTTCCTCCACTCTTGTATGTCACCCTATGCTCCTCCCTCTTGTTAAAATACGTATTCACCACAGCCATGTCCATCCTTTTCGCAAAATCCACTACTATCTGACCTTCTGCATTCCTTTGTTTAACACCATACCTACCCATCCCTTCCTCATCCCCTCTGTTCCCTTCACCAACATGCCCATTGAAATCTATTCCAATCACCACTCTCTCACCCTTGGGTACAGTCATCACCACTTCATCCAACTCACTCCAAAATTTTTCTTGCTCGTCCATTGCACACCCAACTTGTGGAGCATATGCACTAACAACATTCATCATTACACCGTCAATTTCCAGCTTCATAGACATCACTCTATCCGACACTCTTTTCACCTCCAAAACACTCTTAGCATACTCTTCCTTCAGGATAACTCCTATGCCATTTCTCCTCCCATACACACCATGATAAACCAATTTGAACCCACTTCCAATACACCTAGCCTTACTCCCCTTCCATCTGGTCTCTTGCACAAACACAATATACCAACCTTCCTTCTGTCCATCATATCGGCTAGCTCTCTCCCTATGCCAGTCATACTGCCAACATTCAAAGTTCCGACCCTCACTACCACAGTCCTAGCCTTTCTCCTCTCTTCCTGCCTTCGGCCATGCCTTACCCCTCCTCTCCTCCTTTGGCCAACAGTAGCCCAATTTCTGCCAGCACCATGTTGGCCAACAGTACTGTTGACGGTCGTTGTTAACCCGGGCCTTGACCGATCTGGTATGTAAATATTTTCTGGTGTCTGCATGAATGATTTGGCCAAGTTTTACTCCAGATGCCCTTCCTGATGCAACCATCCCCATTTATCCGGGCTTGGGACTGGCACAAAGAAATGCACTGGTTTGTGCATCCCCAGTGGCTGGGTAACTATCTATTTGTTTCATGGGGAAAACATGACCAAAGTAAAAAATGAACAGCAAACAAGAAACAAGCTCCAGATAAATTGCTTAAAGGATTACTGCACAGGTTATGGACCACACAATAGATTGGCATTCTGTTTAGTTTATGGGTAACGCCTGCAAAGAACACTGCAAGTCCCCAACAAATGCAATGAGCTTCGGAAAATACTGTAATCCTAAACATTATTACAAATACTGTCATATGCGTTTCAATAACTAAGACTTATACGTTATCTAGTTATGTAAATGTTCTCTGCATGTCAACAACAAAAAAGCTTTCAATCTTGGTAATTCTTTAACAGTATGGTTACTTGCATCTTGCATTCTCAGAAAGGCTTACCTGATGGTCATTAAAGTATTCCTACTTAAACACAGAGCAACAGGCACAGAATGCATTTTCTGAATAATCAGTAGCATAAATCAACAGTATAAAAATATGACAGAAAACCAGGACATTCTGCAAAATCAAGGACAGATGAAAAGCCACTGTAGTACTTGTGTATAACTTGGATGGGGGATACTCTGCGTGCTTACACTGCATAAATGTTCCTTGCCTTACTTGGACACATACAGAGTCACTACATTGGTGGAGTGGGGTGCAACAAGTATGTCACAATTTAAAATATATCTGGCTGACGGTGAGGGCCCTGACACATTGGTCATACCTCTCAACCTCAGAGCAAGATATCTGGAAAAAGCCATACATAGAAGTGGGACAAAGGCCCAAAAATAAGGACAATTTTTAATTATTGCTCTTATAAACTTAGATAATAGAATAGTAGGTATTGCATTAGTATGGATTTTCTGAAAGGTATGAAATCTGAAACTCAAATGTTTGTCATTATTTTCTTATTTCAGTCGTTAATGATTTGTTACTAATTTGCCAGAAAACCACAAGTCTATGAAAAACGTCCCAAAGCTGTGATGCAAAAGTAGAAAATAGCCACATAATACAGCTGGGAACCTGTCAAAGAAGGAATACTTTTTTTTAATATTAGCACTGTTAACTTAAGCAGCTGAAAGCCCAAAAACCAGGGACAGGTACACATTCTATACATTGCTTGTATAATCTTAGAAAGTTGCTAGAATAAAAAGCTGTGCTACCACCATATGTTTCACTGCCAAGTCTTGAACCCAGGACCCTGAGCAAAACAGTCAGAGCAACATACCACCATGCCATATCAGATGTTTTGTGAAAGACAGGAAGACTGAAACCTAAATGGCTACCATTTAGTGACTTCAGTTCTCACCATAGCTGTCAACCTCTTAGCACAAAACATCTGGAAAAAGCCAATAATGGGGGAATACATTCCCCAAACATATTCAGTGAATTCAGTTCTCACCATAGCTCTCAACCTCTTAGCACAAAATACCTGGACAAAGCCAGTAATGGGGGAATACAGCCCTCAAACATATTCAGTGAATTCAGTTCTCACCATAGCTCTCAATCTTAACAAAAAAACCTTGATGAAGACAATAATGGGGGAATACAGTCCCAAAAATAGGGACACATTTCAAATATTCATCGTATAAACTTAGAAAATTGCTAGAATAAAAGGTTTTGTGTTACCATGTACTTTCTGAAAAATATGAAGTCTGAAATTCAAATGCCTGTTATTTTAATTTATTTAACATTTGTTAACCAGGAAAATCTGACTTGGAACAAAAGTAAATTTTCAGTAGAAGCCCAGGGAGAAATACTCCAGACATGTATTTGTAACATGGGATGACACCAGAGCACCCAGAAGAAACCCACACAAAAACAGGTAGGATATGCAGACTCCACACAAAAGGCACCCCAGCCAAGAATCAAACCAGAGAACTTCTAGCTGTGAGACAACAATGCTACCCCTACATCATCAACTATTTAATGAATTAAAACTCCTGAAACCACAGATCTATGAGGAACAGAACAGAACAAAAATATGAGACAAAAATCTTCAAAGTTTTCACAAATGGTAGTGGTTAGGGAATTCAGGCTTTTGTTACCTGCACACAAGGTACAGGGTTCAAGCCTGAGATATTCTCTAACAGAATATCATATAGCCATCTACATCACTCTGGTGCTTCACATGAATTCACCCTAGGAATACACAACTCATGATGCTCTATTGTTAATAAAGGTTTTGCAAAGGGCCAACATTTATCAGTAAAAATCAAAGATCACGCTAAATAAAATATGTGATATAACTTCATAAATTTGCATGCATGAGTTAAATCACTGACAACTGCCATAATAGATGAAGAGGCAAGAAACTGTTAAAACTTATCAACACAGTTTATGTAGAGAATGATCTGTGCTGATTTGCTGTTTTGCTTACCATTCATAAAATATGCATCTGCTCAGAAATGTACAGACCTGTTAAAGTAAACAGCTTGTTACACATTTGCATACCCCTTAATCTACTGACCAATTAAAAAAAAGAAATGTGTTTTGCAGATGGTGTCACATAGGTTCATAGGTAGGTACTGGGCTATCTGCCCAAGGCATTTTTAAGCCTAGCCAGAGTGTGTCGCTTTTGCCGCCCCATTGATTAATTAACTGAGCCTCTGTCAAGCAGAGCCAATGAAGTGATCCAAGGGTTGTATTTTCTGTTACCCATCCACTCATCAAGGCTTCTCTTGAAGAGTGTTAGTGAGGTGCTCTACCTAATGTAGTTAGGAATTTTGTTCCAAAGCATGGGGAGTCTCTGTGACAGGAATCTATCCCTCCAGCATGTTCTATTTACTGTTGTGGTGAGATTTAGCTCACTAGAGCAAATGGCTCGCAGTGACTTGGATTTCTTTAGGTGGAGCATGTCCATCAATTCTGAGTTGGACATGGCTTTGTAAGTCAGGCAGAGATCACCTCTAAGTAAGCGATATGCCACTGAGTACAGCTGGAGTTTTTTCAGTCGGGCTGCATAGGACATATGTTTGAGGCCAGTAATCCTCTTGGTGAGGTGCTTTTGTGGTCTTTCCAGCTGTTGGAAGTGTCTTGTGAGGTACATCCCAAATGGGGCATTGTACTCTATGATGGGTCTAATGAGTGATGAGTAGAGGAGCACTATAACCCCTTTATTTCTAGATGCAAACCCCTTAGTAATTAGATGGGCCACATAGAAGGATTTCCTAACTACTTTGGCAATATGATTGTCAAAGGAGAGATAACTATCGACCTGGATCCCCAGATCTCTTATTACCTCTTCTGTATTAAGGGGGCTGCTGCCTATGTGGTAATTCGTGCGTGTTTTGTTTTTCCCAAACGGGATGACTATGCATTTTTTGACATTTAGCTTGAGGCCATGACTTTGACACCAGGTGTCTGTCTCAGTGGGGCCTTTTTGAAGGATGTCCGTATCAGCTGGAGAGTCAATTATGGCTCCCAGTTTGTATTCATCGGCGAACTTGGTTAGCCGTAGTCCTCCTGTGTTTGCCTGTACTTCTGAGAGATATATGCCAAACAGTAGGGGTCCCAGAACTGAGCCTTGCGGGATAACACTTGTGACTGGTTTAGAGTCGGACCTGGAGCCCGCTATTTTTACTGTGTGAGTTCTGTCTGTAAGCCAGTTGGCAACCTATCTTGTAACATATGGGTTTATGTTCAGGCTGGTGAGTTTTTCTATAATACCTGAGTGAGGAATGGTGTTGAACGCCTTGGCGAGATTAAGGTAGGCTGTGTGAACCACCTTTCCCTTGTCTATGGCCTTGGTGACTGTCTCGAAGAAGTCAACCAGGTTTAGTGGGCATGATCTGCCCTTAACAAAGCCGAACTGGGTCAGGTCAAGTGTTTGGAGGTTCCCAATGTCTTTGTTAATGAGTTCCATGATGATGCGCTCCATAGCCTTGCAGACCAGGCTAGTCAGTATTATGGGGCGATAGTTGCTAGGGTCAGTTGTGGCCCCTCCTTTGTGGAGCGGAATAACCATTGCTGTGCGCCATTCTATGGGCACGTAGCCTGTGGAGAGGCTGAGGTTGAACAGCGTGTTTAGGTGGGGGGTTAGTTTGTTCTGTAGTTCATGCAAGACACAGCCTGGGACACCATCTGGGCCCATTGATGCTGTGTTTCTGGCTTTTGAAAGGACTGTTTTCACCTGTGCTTCTGTGATTTCCAGGACACTACACTTTTCCGGTATTGTTGTGGGCCCTATTGAAGGTGAGAGGGAGGTGAAGCTTGCACTGAATCTATCTGCCAGGATGTTGGCAATATCAGTAGGTTCAGTATATTTTGTGCTATTTTGCACTAACTCAGAGCATATCTGCGAGTTGCCACTTAGATTCTTGACGTAGCTAAAGAAGGCTTTGTGGTTATCTTTCGAATCCCTGGCTATTTTTCTTTCGAAGTTAACCTTGGATGATTTTATGAGGGACCTTAGTTTCTTACTGATACTGATCAGGGATGTCTTTCCTTCTTGGGATTTGTTTTTTTTCTGAACTAGTTTCCTCCTTCTGTTGTATAACCTGTTTATGGCAGGGGTCCACCAGACTCGTTTCCTTCTCTTAGGGGAGTGAGTCTTGGTCTTGCTAGGGATGGCATGATCCATGAATCCTTGTAGGTGCTCATAGAGTGCAATTGTAAAGGATTCTGCATCTTGGGCAGTGTTATCCTTTAGCGTGGGGGCTGTGAAACTTACCACCTCTGCCTTAAGTAAAGTGACGTTTGCTTTAGAAAAGTTTTTCACTGTGGTTTCCTTGGTTGGGGGTGGTGGTGGGGTGTGGACATCCAGGGTGATTAGTTTATGGTCTGATCTAACCAGTAACGGGTTGACCTCTGGTACGGAACACCTGTCGCCCTTGTTGGTGATGACCAGGTCCAATATGTTGTGGCTTCTGGTAGGGGAGTTTACCAGATGATCCAGGGCATTTAATTTGATAAATTACAGGAAGTGCTGAGCCTGGGAGTTTGTAATCAATTAGTTTTCCCAGTTAATGGTAGGGTAATTGAAATTGCCCAATATCAAGGTGTTCGGTAGGACCTTCATGTTTTCCAGTGTCTCCAGAAAGGCGGAGTGGTGGTCCTAGGTCATGAAGGGTGATCTGTAGCAGGCCACAATTTGCATTGCAGATTTGCCCGATGTTAGTTGCGTATGGATGATCTCAGAGGTATCATGCTGCACCACTAACCTGGAGATGTGAGTATCCTTGATTAATATGGATACACCCCCTCCTTTTGTGTTTCGGTCTGTGTTCTGTTGCCAAAATGTGTGGTATGACTTGTAGCCCAGTAGTGCTGGAGTGCTCTCTGGAGCCTTCAACCAGGTTTCAGTTACTACACAGATGTCGACGTTCTCCATACTTAGAAGTGCTTCGAGCGCATGCATTTTGAGATTTAAACTCTTGGCGCTGAGTAGCATAGCCCTCATTTTTTTACTTGTGCTGTTTACAGTGGTGAGTTTGAATTTTTAGCCTTGCCTAAAAAAGGCACTATGGGGGCAGCAAGAGCCTTGGCCAGTATTCGAAAACCAAGGGGTGAAAGGTGCAAGCCATCTCTTGTGAAGCAATGCGGCTTGTTGAGCATGTCATCCCAGGCTGACAGACACTAGATCCCCTTTGAATGACACCAGAAGCTTAGCCAATTGTTGAAATTGATCATTTTTTCTTTATACTGAGATATCATTCTTGGTGAGGGCAGGATGCTACTCAGGGTCAGGGTCATACCTGCCTTGGACTACATGATCAGAGAGCTCTTCCATGTCTCTTTTCATGTAGTCCAGGGATGTACATTTCAGATCATTCACACCAACATCAACAATGACAGAGTCATATTTGTACTTGTTCTGGAGTGACCTGAGTGCTTGTGTTATGTAGCGGATTCTGGCTCCCAATAGGCAGCTAACAGTAACCTTCTTCTTGTCCAGCCTAGTGAGTGGGACGTCAGTGTGCCTGACTATTGAGTCACCTATTACTAGTGTGTTAAGTATGTTATTTCACCTTAAGGGCTGTGATTGTGCGGCACATTGATTTTGGGTTTTATGTGTTGTCTGGTTTGTGAAAGGAGGTGCAGGTTTTGTGGGTGTCTGCTTTGGAGCTCTCTGATGCTTTTGCAGGTTTTTATTTAGAGCCTTCGAGTATCATTTTGTGTATTTATGTGTATATTTTGCCTGTGCTGGTTTAGTAGGTCTATGTGAGGCTGGAGGTGTGGTGCAAGTGTTAACCTTCTCCACATGACTGTCTGTTCCATTCTTGGGTGGATAGACCTTAGTCTCCAGTTTGACTGTATAATTGCATCTCTCGCATATGTTAGTGTTTTGTGGTAGCAGGAGCGGGCTGTCTGTGTACATGAGGCAGCTGTAACATTGCCTCAGGATACCCAGATTCACCAGCTGGACTGGAGAGTACACCTGAAGTTGCCCTTTGGTCATGCCTGAATAGTAGGGTGAGCTGCTTAGTCGCTTGGTTGGTGAGGGGTGGATAAAGAGCCTTGCCCTGCTGGGCAGTCAAGTGTCGGGGTATATTAGTGCTTGCTATTAGGTCTGAGCAAGTGCTGTACTGTTGGATGCTTTTTGAGTGCTTAGGTTGAGAGTTAGACTAGTTTCAAGTGAAAAACTGAAGAGGAGACTTAGTGGAGCCGGGAATAATTTAACCATAGCTAACCATTGCTGCCCGGCACACAAAACCATGCAAATGCGTTTTTTAAACTGCTAACTTCTGCGCTGGAACCACTCCTCCAGGGACAGATGGCTGCTCAAAGTTCCCCTCTCTCACAGGTGAGCAGAGAAACTTCCCTCTATCCAAGTAAGGTATGGGCAACTCAAAAACTTGTAACACAGCCCTGAATTCAGCACTAGCCTGAAAACTGGACTATACTAGCTTAGAAAAGCGGGAAACAAGAATTTTTTTTTTTTTTGTAAAGATAAGGCAAAAACAGTAAAAAGTACACTTAAAATAGCTTTAAACGACTACAAACGATCAGAAAAGACTATCACACTTTAGTGTGTAGCCTACAACAGTTAAACAATTTATTTAAACAAAAAACAACTTTTTAAAAGTGCAGGCAGTCAAATAAGTACAATATGTGAAAAAAACCAAGCTTTTAAATCACAATAAGTGCTGGACAAACCAACGTTTAGGCAGAAAACAGGTAAGTACAGCAAGAAAATACAGAAAACTGATACTCAATCACTCCAAAGTCTCTCTTTTAAGCTAGAAGGCTTGTATCAGTTTAAGGCTTTGCTTATATACTTTCATTAACTGATTGACAGTTGGCATCCATTAAAAAATTGCAAGGGTTTTCAGTAGTTAAAAAAAAATCTTTTAGAAAGAATGTGTACACAATTGTTTATCTTCTGATAATAAACAGCTATCTGCAATGCTCCCTTTTAAATGGTTGTTACACTATTTTTTTGAAGATTTGTACTCCACAGAAGGGTATTTTGAATGAAGACCTTATTAAGAAAAGAATTTCCTACTCATCACCAAAAGAAAATGTAAAAGAAAAAAAAAGAAGCGCCCATTCTAACTCGTCTAGTTATCTTTCCATGTCTATTAGTGCTATATAAGAGACTCTATCTATCCATGCCATCATGTTGCTTGGTAAGCAAAGAGATATGATGCAATGGTCTCACAAAGTTGCAGTCACATGATTACAGCAGCGCAACTGACTGCAAGGACCTCAAGTAGCAAATAATGTCGCTCTACATTTTTAAAGGAATATCTTTCATATGAGATGGACAAAATCCAGCATTATAAACCAGCAAAAGACACACACATATGTTGTAATATATCAGCAGTGTTTGCAATGATAAACCACATCCAAACAAGGCACTTAATGAGCAAAAGGCAAAGAATTTATTCCATGGAAGATAGTCTATTGTAGGATACATAACACACACTGCAGACATGTGCGTGCACACACACACACACACACACACACACACACACACACACACACACACACACACACACACACACACACACACACGCACACACACACACCATAAGACTCCTCCTGCACCTTCCAGGTCCGCGCACTAACATCTACATCCTCCTGCGAAAGCAGGCAAGATATCCAGCCTGCAGACGTTGCAGTCCAGTTCCCTTCCAGTCTATGTGGTTCTAACCACATAGACTTCTGGGATATCTCTGCCCACAGTGTGTTCTCCTGGATCTGCCTGCACATGTGTGCATTTATGCAGGCTGCAGTCCTGCAGTCCATGTGGATGAGCCGCCACTGGATACAGAGTAATACATCAGTGCTTAAGTGTTTTGTATCATTACATTATTTACATCAAGTGTTGTGTACCACCAATGCATGCCTATCAACTGTCCTTGACTTTGTCTGAAATGTTAACTCTGTTCCACTTAATAGCTCCTAAAACAGGTGACTTTTGGAGAAAGAGGTAGTGAGGTATATTTAATAAATAATGGCAAAAATTAGAGTTATAGAATTCTTTTACTTCAGAAAATTAATAATAATTCACATTTGTATTCTGTCACTGTCTCAAGTTAATAGCAGTAATATTTTAAAAGTGTCCTGGTACACAGTAGTGTGCTCTGATACTCCAAAGTATTTACCTATGATTTTGAACTGCACAGGACTCTGGTATATGGTTCTTACTGAATACCAGTGCTTCACAACCGTGGAACACATTTATGACTATAAAACATGTATGGCCAGGTTCAGTAAACCCTACACAGTCTGTTACATTTTGTGCACATAGTAATGCCCTGTTTAATATTCAGTAAGTGGCTCTAGAGCCGCACAAACAAGATAAACACCATGGCATGCTAATTATAGCATAAGCAGATTAATTGTATGCTAATCATCCAATTCAGATGGAGGAGTTAATCAACAAGCTATAAAGCAGCCAAGTAGACTCAGTGCTGGTTTTCCCTGCAAATTCCAAAACCTATTGGAAAACAGCCACTGAAAGGAGTCTACACAGAAAGAATGCTAGGGGCTACTCTTGCTTAATTCATGTGCATGTGCAACAGGCTGAAGTCTATGTTGCTGTTGCTGCTGATAGACCATGGCTAAGAAGGAGAAGGGTTTTCAGACACCAGTTAGCTTATCGCAATCTGCATGATGTGGAAATTCTAGACCACTACAGGGTAGGCAGAGGCACAGTACAGGAACTCTGCAAACTCTGTCATCCTCATCTCAGACCCATGGAAAACCAAGGGGAACCTATACCAGTGGAGACAAAGGAATGTGTAGCACTTAGAATTTTAGCTACAGAAACATTTCAGAGAACATGGGACATACTGGGGGTGTCACAGACGTCAGCATCTGGGATTCTTCATCAATTCCTGAATGCTATGCTCCAACATGCCAGTGACCACATATATTTTCCTTGTACTCTTGAGTACAGGGCCACAAATATGCAGGAGTTCTACCCTGTAGCACACTACCCTGAAGTACTGGGTGCCATAGATTGTAGAAATTAAGGCACCACCTGGAGAACAGGGAAGGCTGTACATAAATAGAAAGGGCTTCCAAGTTGTGTAATGCCAAGGGAATCATCCTGAACGTGTGTGCTGGAAACCTAAACAGTTACCATGACACACATATCTGACACACCTCCCAACTGTATCAGCTGTTCACTAGGGTGATATCCCACTGGGTCATTTACTGGGGATGACAGTAATGCACTGGAACTGTGGCTGATGATGCCCATCAGAAATGCACACACACCCACTGAAGAATGCCATAATGAGGCACATGCTCAAACCAGAAACATCATAGAGTGTGTGTTTGGGCTGTTGAAGTTGTGGTTCTGGTACCTAGATACATCTGCAGGATCCCTGCAGTACAATCCATGCACATGTACTGAAAAATTCACCATACGTGCCATGCTACACAACATCATCCTGAGAAAGCAGCTTCAGCAGGATAAACAAGGGGAAGGGGCACACATCCTACCCCCAATGATAAGGTCACCACAACCACAAGCAGGTGAGGAGTCAGAGGGGGAACCAGCAGCTGCTGTGGGTGTAGGCAGGTATAGACATGCTGAATATGCCCTAGCATTGATTAAGAGGCAATGCATAGCACTCTCACTCACCACCTAGGGACCTAAAACTTCATCCTACTCACATACATATATTATCATTGATGCCAGGCAACACTCAAAACCTTTACCTACACATGTAATGGCTGTGTACTGCTAGCATCTGATAGAGTCAGTGCTGAACCGAAGGTGTTGTAACTGCTAGATTTACAAGGCAAGTGTTGAACCTGGAGTGTTTTGTGTAATAATATGAATGAATGGCATATACTTGCATATTATGTTGTTACTTGGCAATATAAGCAAGTAAAAGGCGGTTGAGTTATACAAAATTGACTTTACCATGTGACATCAGAGACTTATGTGACTATATGTGTCCTGTATCAAGTAGTAGGCCTCAGGCATCAAAAATTCACACAGTCATACCTCTTAAAAATACTGATTGTCACCAAATGTCCTCATTTTAGCACCATACTATTGTACTGAAAATTCATTAAAAAGAGAAGTTAGAAAGTAATAAGACATATTTCAGTTTCAGACTTCAGAACCCTCACAAGTTTATTAACAATACTGATACAAAAAATGTTTGGTTCTGTTAACTGTCAGACTTTATAAAACCAAAATATGTCAAAGGTACAATTAGCAAGACAAGAACACAGATGCAGATATACTAAGGACTAAGTCAGCTATGCACCCTAAGCATTATGCACAAATGTTATGTATCCCTGAATCCAAAACATAGAAAAGAAGGATGTGGCACACTTATTATCACTTGCACAGGGTGTTGTGGGGGGGGGGGGGCAGGAAGCCTAGGCTAACATAAAACGTCAGTGAGTGTGTGTAATAAAGAGAAGCAGGCAGACATTTGGATAAAGTAACAGATGGCCAGTGAGACAAAATGAGCTTTAAGCTTCACAGATGAACCATGTAGCTGTTGTGTGTGTGTGTCTATATGGGTACTCGAGGTGAAATTGGTGTGTGAGTGTCTGCTTGAACACAGCCAGGCTCTGTGCTAGCTCTACATCTTGGTATATTGGATAGGCGTGAGCCATGCATGGTAGAGGTGGCAGTTCATTGTTGTCATACCCAACCACGAGAACTGGCTCTGCCAGGAGTTTCTCTGCCACATCCATGTCCACTGTCAGATGCACTGCTGCTACCTGAATGCGACTGATATCTGCTAGATGAGCCCCCCTCATAAGGTTCCCCAGGACCATGTCCTCATGGCCTGCTATGTCTGGGTGTGGACACCTTGACCACTGATGGAACAGTGGAAGTAGTGCCCCTATTGGGCATGGCCACATTGGCTAATAGCAGATGATGTGGCTGACCTATGCCCACAAGTATGCCATCTCCCTCCTAGTAGACCTTCCATCACAGTCAGTGCCCATTCCTACTCTTCTAGTGTCAGGATCACCTGTGATAATAAGCAACAAACACAGGGGAGAAATTAGTAGCTACACTACTATAGTCAAATGTATGCTAACAGAGTAACAGTGGTGCCACTACTGCAGACAGTACAGCAACACCCACAACAGTCCTGACACCCACATCACACATATGGATAGAATTGCTCATCGCCAGTGACAAAGAAAATATTTGGCTTACCATGTGAAATTGATGCTATACTTCCCATGGACAATGTCCCTGGAAGACGTTAAACAAAAGCTATGGACATCATCATCACAACTGACAGTAACACAGGGGGTTAAAACTTTTTCTCATTTATATGCCCATTAATTATACTTTCAACAAGAACTTGGATGACAAGTCCAATCTAAGCCCATGTGTATTCAATCAGAATGCATTGTTAATTGTAGAAATCTATAAGCCCCCCCCCACAAACAAATTTATTGTTAAACAGAGCTAACATTTTCCTATCAATATTTTACTTTACAAGAGTATTTAACGATTTAGATACATAAGCCTACCTGGAAGCTCCTCCTGGAACATTTTATTAATTCATTTTATTTTACAACATTTTATTAATTAATTTATTTTATTTTACATTTGCTTACTGGGAGAGTCCGACTGGATAGGCTGCCCATTTTCAGCAGAGGCCTGGGGAGAAAAGCTCTAGTAAGACTAATAGTGTATAAAACCAAGATATACATAAGAATATTCTAGAAAAAGAGGTGCAACTTAAGCTGGTGCAAAACCATGGAGATAGTTTATGACAGTACAAAAACCATAACATGCATGTTGTAGCAGTTTAGGATAAGAAGGTCAACTTAATACAATTCAAAAGAAAATTGTCATATGCACATAATATCTCAAGTTAATATAATACAAAAGAAATTGTTATAATCACATAGCATGAATACCATGTCATGGATGGAAAAAACAGAGAGGTCAGTGTGCGTAATACAATAAAAACATTGTTGGCACAAGTACAGTGGAGAACATTTAGATGTAGATAAGACTAGGCTAGGTTAGGCTTTTACACGAAAAACTTGAATAAACAGTTGCAGTGACATACTTGTTGTCCTTGAAACAGTAGCACCAATGTCAGAGACATGCTGTTCTGCACTTTCCTGGGAGCTGTCTGGATCTCTGACAGTGGACAGGTACTCTTCATTTGCTATTATTGGTGGCTTTGTAGCAGGGCACCCCAGTACCCATCTAATCATGGCCCAGTACAGCTGCTGTCCTCTGTGCAGAGGGATCATGTTAGTGGTCCTATAGCACACCAGATCATATGTCCTGCTGTGGCCACCTGCTGAATTCTCATCAACTATCTTCTGCCAAATTTGCATTCTGCCTGACATAGCTCTCCATCCTCTCTCAAGCAGAAAGGCACCATATTGCCTAAAATTTCCACAATTACTTGATTCTAGGGTTTCTGAAGGGGGGGGTGGTCGGGATTGAGATGCATGGGTGCCATAGTCCTTGGTGACCTAAAACACAACAGAAGGGTAATACACATAACTAAAAAAGTCCTGTTTCCAAATAAAACATAAAAGGTAGCATTTCACTATTACCCATTGGAGAAACATAAAGCAGTCAAGATACTGAAATATAAAAAAACAAGAATGGTGTGGTTGCAATATATTGCATTCACACATGAAGCAAGATTGGATGCAAAAGAAGGAGAGTAACACTAGCAACATATCCTTATTTGTGCCAAAACAGGAATGCAACTTTGATCCCCCACCCCCAAAAGAAATGAAATGGTAAAAGTGCTATCATATGAACTGTCCCTGAAACATGTTTAAGATTTAGCACAGAACATTCCATTTTAAGCTATTGCCAATTATGTCTACCTGTGGTCAGCATTCCCCTAAAGATGTGTATGGTCCATCCTAGAAGGCTAAGACCACTGTGTCATTGACAATATAGGACATTTACCATTTCAGAGAAATAACAGTAGAGGAGTGTCCACAGAAAACAGTTGTAATATTAGCACTTGTTTTCTTATTGACATTTCAGCATATGTAGCATATAGCTGAAAAATGCAAACATACCTTCTCAAGGTCAGTAGTCTTCTGTGCAGATATATCTCAAAGTAATAGCCTCTTATGTGTTCTCCACATAAACAAGTCTCCTCATCTTCAGGTTGCCTAGCTATATGGTTGCCTTTTTAATGGTGTACATTCAGGGCCGTGAGCATAGAAAAGATGCAAATCAGGTGTGAATTCATTAGAATTGCTGAACTGGGACTCCTTCAGTGTTTGTTGCTAATGGATTGTAGCTGTGAATGATTACTAGTAGGGAGAAGAAAAACACAACAGCAATGCAGGCTGCCCTACCTCCAGTGGGTGTGTCAGCCAGGTTAGACTTACAAGTGTAGAAGTAATTTTATCAAGGTTTGAAATGTAAGTAAGAAGCAGACAATTCACAGTGTCTGTTCAGTAACATCCAACCTCCCCTTCATTTGTTGACAACTGTATATTATTTAATTTAATATCCTCACTCATTTTAAGGACAATAATATTGAATGCTTTACAGAATGCATGTCTCAGATTACTACTCAGATAACACTAGCATGAACAACAAACACAGAGAGATAAGACAGAGCTGGATTTTTGCAAACAATAGTCATAAATGGTTGTGTGATCACTCAGTGCACTACACCTAAAATGTATACATGTACAAATAACTGTCATATAGCTTGTTAGTACTGTGGATGGTGTTGCATTTGGTTGTATGCAAAATGATTTCAGTTTCCTGCTGCACGCTACTGGTATGGCAAAGAGGGATAAGACATCCTGTGTTCTGAAGGTTCACTGGAGGGAGAGTTCAAATCCAGACCTGTGTAAAAATATTTCATCTGTACCAACAAACATGTTGTAGTGTTTATTTCATAGATTGATTTTCTTAATTTCATCTACTCTTCTCTTTTTTTTTTAATTTGCAATGTTTGCTTGTCGTGCTACTTAGTGCAAACAAGGGAAGATTTAGCTCCACTTATCTCATTTGTGTGATGCTTAGCAATGTGCAAACCCAGACTAGTGGCCCACAGAGGAAGCAAAAGACAGAAAACCTGCAGATAGGGCATAGATATCGTAAAGGTAAAAAAATGATACATTGTTGCAATTTTTGCTTTCTATCATGCAACATCACTAAGCAATGTTGCTTGGGAGTTAGCAAGCTTCCCCAAAACCTGCAGTCATTGAACACCTGCATATAAGATGCAGACAGTCTATGATTGAAGATGGATACATTCAATTAATTCTGCTGGGCACCACACAAACACGCAACTCAGTGTTGTGTGGTGGTTAACATATGGAACTTAAGAATGACTAGGAAATTACAGAACTGAAATATAACTATTCCTGTAGCAGCAGGTGTAAATATAGGGCTGTAATAGAAATGGTCCTGGTTTCTAATACAGGGAGTGCATCCTATTTTTAAAGTTGTGACAGTCCAGTTTATAGCAAAGAACAAAAAAAATATATAAGCGTTAGTTCAACATTCTTGTGGCAATATGTGTATGTCTAGGGCTGCCATTCACATAGTCCTGGGTTCTAATACAGTACAGACATGTTTACTGTTGTTCCATTTCCCATTATATTCAATCTCATGTCTGCACACTTAGTCACCTAACAGTTACTTTTCAATTTTCAAAATGTATTTCCAAGTTACTGCAGCGAACACCCCTCAAACTAAGGTCAAGTGTCAGAATAACCTTCCAGTGTAAAATATGTATTTCCTCCCTGCTTGGCACTATTGCTGTCTGCTTAACATCTCGCAAATGCAGTTGACATCATTGCTCGGGTTTGCGTACCACCAGTAAACGTGATAGCAGGAATGGGTGGGAAGTCATTAGTTACCATTTCTCTAGTTCTGGTATTAGACATGTCTGGGGTTAGAGAGGAAGGCACCCGATTTAGGGTGCAGAGGTGGGTGTTCAGGAGTCCAGGATATTTACTGGACTCCTGCTAAAGTGCCACAGCCAAAGGCTTCTGCAGAGGGACTATTCTGGCTTCCAGTACAAGTCTGAGGCTTTGAGTAGCTTGACTCATGCTGTATCCAGTATGTCTGGCATTCCATGCACTGGAAAACAGTGTAGACACCATTTAGCAACAAAGGCACAAGACAGATATGGTCAAGCAGTGGATGACTGACTTTCAAACTGGTGACATCCCACAGCTGTGGAAGTATGCTAATAAAAGAGCTTTTCTAACACATAGAAAACTAAATAAAGGCAAGAGTGGTATGCTTAATGCACTTCTCTTCTTTTCTGTTCTTTCCACAGCTAATGATTAAATAGATTTTAATTGCCAGGCTCATGCTGATCAACTGGAGAGACTGTGGGAAGCAAGTGATATGTATGTAGCACAAGAGAATTATTATTGCAGCTTTAAAAGTTAAAAATAGATTTTTGGGTTTTCTATACAACAAGCAGCAAATTGAGCAAGCATATCCAAAATGCAAAAGCAAGTATGCATGCATTGGTCTGTAGCACAAACCAGCTTTAGTAGTCAAGTGTAACACTGATGTCAGAGCTTGTGTTTCAAATACCATGAGTAACAACTATACAATACTGCATTTCTTTAATAATATTACAGAAATTAAACTATATGCAAGTGGCAGAAATGCCCTGCTGTTAACTGTAATCTGTATAAATGGACCAAGCATATGTGCAATGTATGCACATTTCAAGGGTTACGTTGAGTGATCTGTAATTATAGTTTGTGGTTAGGATATATACTTAAATGTAATACTTCAGATAAAATAGTTGTATAATTGTGATAATGCATTGTATGTCAAATATGATGGTACTAACTTTATCTCTTTTTTCCTCTCACCCCAACCCTTATATCTTTTTTTATTTTCTGTTATGTGTCATCAAAATGTCTCCATGTCATTCATCTGTAACAAATCACTAAATGCTTTACAGCACAGTGAGTTAGGCCAAACCCAGTGGGTCAGCCTGCCCCACTGGCTCTGGCACTGATGTCCAGCACATCTGGGACCCAACCTGGCAGCACAATGTCTGCTGCCCTTGCACTACTTGCACCCTCAGGTAGTATTGCCACAACAGCTGGTGCTGTGGTACCCTCTGTGAGTAATGGCGGAGGTGGGGATTTCATCACCCGCCAGGAGATAACAAGGTTGGTGCATACAGTTGTGCACCACACCATTGGTATATGCCTACACTAGCTGGGGAGGCTGCTCTCCCTCATGGTCCATAGGAGTAGCAGACATAAAGCACTCCAGTTGCCAATGGAGTAAGGGGACACTGATGACAGTCCCATGGGTGAAGACTAGAGTCTCACCATCTCCATCTTTGACTGGCATGAGTCTGGGCTGTCCCCCTCCCTCACCCTAATTATGTTGTCCCCCAAACTTTTGTGTCCCTCACCATCCCTGTGTCTTGTCTTGTATGTCTTGTTTGTTTGCATTTGCTTCCACACCTACCCAACTTACCTGACCTAGAAGTACCAATGTTCCTTACCCAGCATTCGTCTCTTACTGCATTAAAGAAATGGAGCAGCTGTCCCAAAAAATATTGTCCCATACATAGCTCTCCATTTTGCACATATGTCTTCTTGACACACTTGATTTGGTCCATTTGGCTGTACACCATGATTATATTGTTGTCACCCCTCTTTCTGGAGGTGACAGTCCAAATTCAGCTAATATTTTGCACATATTTCAGTTTACACTATTGAAAAACAGTGGATAGCTATGGTTCTTTCCTACCTCCCTCCTGGACATTCCTGTATTGCTTTCCCTTTGTTCTTCCCCTTGCTTGCTCCCCATTTCACCACTTTCCTATCTACCCCATTTTAACACCTATAATCTGGTCTAAAAATAGAATAACACACAACACACATAAGTACCAAAAACAGCAATGGATCCCTTTCCTTTTTGGGCTGTATATTTGCATGGAGTTTGGTATCACGCACCAATGCCAAGCGATGGTGAGTGGCTCTTCAGTGCTGTGGTTAGCTCCATACAGTGCCACTTAACCATCATGTGCTAGATCAACACACAGTAGCATATGCTGAATGCACTATAAAGGATAATATCATTATCACTGTTAATTTGAAAGTATTAGATACACATGGATTTCAATCTAGTATCATCTGGGCTCAAAAAGAAATGTGTCAATGTATTTACACCTGCTGCCACAGAGTCAGATAAACAGCAAGTGTGTTTCATACACTGAATACTAACTCTCAGAATTTTAGGAACAAGTCCCACATTTACTCACTGCTTAACTACATGCAAACAGCAAAAGTAATGGAAAAGTGTATCTCACATGCGCAAACAGTATGCCTGCTATCATGCCATCCCACTGCTTGCCATTGAGCTATGTAAAGGAAATATTAGCATGTATTAGTGCTGTTTACTGCCAGTCACTCTTCATGCCATGAAACTATATGTGGAATCATATCAAAATGAAGGCCTTATCTAAGAATATATCACATATTTAGAATGCAGCCATGTGTTACCTCCCCCATGCACTGCAATCCTGGTTTCTTAGTGCTTGTTCACAAATATATCAACTACATTACATAAAGTAATAAAAATGTGTGATATGCAATGCCCATCAATCTGGTAACATGCAGAACTAGAACTATCTTCATAGTTGAACATTCTTACACATCCATTTCATGCAGGCCTCCCAACATCTTTTCTTAACATCCAGTACCAATGTCATCCACTATAAGTTGTCCTGCAGCCTTGTAAAAATCAGACTTGTGCAGTGGGTCTTGCATGAAGTACTGAGCTATGTAGTTTGTATTGAGATAGGCAGGGGATTATGTTCTCACTGCAGTCAACTGGTGTGAGTTGGTGTGTGTGTGTGTGTGTGTGTGTGTGTGTGTGTGTGTGTGTGTGTGTGTGTGTGTGTGTGTGAGATGCCCGTGCACTGGCCCAGCAATCAAGGAGCCTCAATCCTCACCACTAACACCGGTGAGGGGCATCCATATAGGGAAAGGATAATAAATACACACACAGTAAAATACAATTTCCCTTAAGAGCACACAGACATCACAGTCAGTCTGGGGCTGGTTTCTCCCTTTCTCTCCAGGTCCCCAATAAGACTCCCCACTGGCACAGCTATAGGGCCCAGATCTCAGCCTAGTGGGCAAGCTAAAACCTCTAGCACCCTCTCTGTCCAACCAGTGCTTTGAGTCCCTGCCCAAGTAGCTGACACACACACACTTTGAGATAAGGGTTTATACAACCACACAGGCACTCCTGGAGAAGGATGGCACAGATTCTCCAGTTGTGCCCCTTTTCTGCACAGTCTAAAAGGTAGTACCAGCTGCCACCACCCACTAATATCAGCTACTCAAAAACCTTTCTGAAAGGGTGTCCAATTATTACTGTGCAATATTATTATACAAATGGTAAGTGCGACTGAACAGTCAAGGCTTATTAGAGTGACTTTGTACAGTATCACTATATACATGCAATGTACTCTAGAGCTTAAATTATCTCTACATAAAACAGCCATAATTGAAATAATAAAAATACAAGACAATACTTCTTACTACACAGTGCTAGCCAAGAGTTCAGAGATCACAGAGAAATGTCTAAAATAATACCGTAGAAAAGTTCTGACATCACAGAAAAACAAACTAGTCTAATCTTCCTATTTCCTAGCTATATCTAAGAGAAAACACAGTTCTAAAATAAGCTTACATATATAAACAGGCAGTGCTGGTGATGTTGGATGTTCTCAAGACAAATGCTCAGAGCTATCTCATTCTCTCTCTTTAAACTGATAGCACAGAGCTGCTTCACATGACATCATTCTTCACACTTCTCTGGTGTTCCCAGGCTAACAGAAACTACATTTAAATTCTTTACACCTGGTCAGAAACCAGGGCAATAAAGGAAATTTATACATGCAAATTCTAGCCATTAATTCTGGCCTCAAAGCAAAAGACATAATTCCTTCATCCAGACATATTGGCTCAGAATTTTGATATCAAAGACAGTCATAAAATGCTTGACTTAGCTTTCTTTCAGTAGAGTGCACTGTTGTTACATTTTTGCAGTTTAATATCCAATGCTGTCTTTTCACATTTTAGAGAACAAACCTGTGGCTTACATTAATATTTACAAATGACAGAATTATCTACAAAATTCTATCTGTCTAGGCTGGCAGCCTTCACCTATCTTCACAGTGTGTGTGTGTGTGTGTGTGTGTGTGTGTGTGTGTGTGTGTGTGTGTGTGTGTGTGTGTGTGTGTGTGTGTGTGTGTGTGACTATCTAGCCAGAAGATCACGAGTGTGTGTCTTACAATTATCACTCCAATTCCATGGATTGACATTACTTTAACATTTGCACATGCCTACACATCCATTTCATGCAGGCCTCCCAATATCTTCTGTTCAGCATCCAGTATTGATGTCATCCACTATAAGTTTTTCAGCAGCCTTGTAAAAGCCACACTTGTGCTGTGGTGCTCACATAAAGTACTGAGCTCTATAGTGTGTGTACTTAGGCAGGGGGTTCTGTTCTCACTGCAGTCAATTGGTGTGTGTGTGTGTGTGTGTGTGTGTGTGTGTGTGTGTGTGTGTGTGTGTGTGTGTGTGTGTGTGTGTGTGTGTGTGTGTGTGTGTGTGTTTGCTGCTTGACATTAGAGACAGCCTTTTACACCAACATGTGTGACACTGCTATTAACATATTCTCCTCTGCAGATACTGCTGATGTCATCAGCTATATCTGATATGTGGGTATGCACTATTCTCACCAGAGCAGGATCAGAGAGTGGCCTGGAGGACAGACAGAAGTCACCTCATCCTGTGTCATACAAATTACAGTGACATGGCTTTCAGTCTATCCACATACGTCATGGCATGGTTTGTAGGCCCTGTGTTTTTCTTGGTGAGAAGCCCCTGTGGTCTCTCCAGCTGCTGCCAGTGTCTGGACAGGTACATGCAAAAGGGAGCATTGTACTCTTAGTGTTCTGATGAGGTTCGAGTACAGTACTTTTATATAATCCTCAGATCTGACTATGATGGCATGACTTATGATGTGAACAACATAGCCTTTCCATACCACTGTGGACACTTCATGGTCAAAGTTCAGATTGCTGTCTATGTGTATTCCTAAGTCTTGCACAACTGGGT